>NC_137915.1:5133938-5143938 GCF_963457725.1 Sprattus sprattus | reverse complement strand
GCATTTCAGTGATGGTGTCTCAGGCAAACCTGTCTGTTAAATCCATGTGTGCACTGGCTGATAAGTGATTAGCAATGTAAGCGTTACCTGGATTATCCCGGTATTAACTGTCATCCTCATCATGCTCTTTTTGAAGGAGCACAGTGGCCCACAATGATGCTGAATGCTGAATGTTCAGTGGTTAATTTCACTCAACTAACTGTGTTTGTGTATATTCGGAAAGGGAGGGGCAGAGGGGCGTTGGGGGTTCCCTACATTTCCGGTATTTGATCCCAACAAACACACACACACACACACACACACACACACACACACACACACACACACACACACACACACACACACACACACACACACACACACAACATACAAAGAAATGCTGTCACAAGCATCTCACTACATTGCCTACTGTAGATGCCAGATTTGTATTTACATGAAAGACTTGTGATGCTTTGAATTTGAGTCTCTGACAATTTGCACGCCCATCTGTAAACACAGTTGGTGTTCTGTCACTGCCTTCACATCTCATGAGGACCTCCTCTCATGCCACATCCCAGATGTGTTATTGCCTGCTGATAATGATAGCATGGACCATGGCACCAGTTACTATGGGGAGCACAGTTTTATCCTTGGCTGTCAATACTCTAATAATCAGTTGACCTTCAGCTGGCCATTGTGTCCTTCAAATCTCATACTAGCTGTTTGTTACACCCAGCATGTGGAGAGGTCAATCACAACGAACCACCAGTGGTCCTGGAGTTGTATTCAGATCAGTGTACAGTACTTTCAAAACTAGCCTTACCGGAAGAAAAACTGAAAATGTAGGGACACCCCATTGCTAGAATGTAATCACAATCACTCACTCACAGTTAAACACAATACCTTATGTACACCTTAGTGGTTGTGTGGTGTGTGTGTGTGTGTGTGTGTGTGTGTGTGTGTGTGTGTGTGTGTGTGTGTGTGTGTGTGTGTGTGTGTGTGTGTGTGTGTGTGTGTGTGTGTGTGTGTGTGTGTGATTAGGTCCAGTCACCCCCTCTGAGGCGGCTCCATGAGGATGCTGATTACTCTGATCCAGAGGCTGCTGTGTGGGCTACAGTCCTCCTGCATCACGGCCACTCCACTCTGAACAGCATAATTGTGTTAAACACCATCACTCTGCCACTCTGGATCACAGCACACACACCACAGAGCTGGGCACACACAGCACACACAGCACAGAGCTGGGCACACACAGCACACACAGCACAGATCTGGGCTGGGCTCGCGCAACTTTCCTCCACATGTTTGGAGACAGCGGCAGCGACTGCTGGTAAGGGTCTCGCTTCGCTAATCAAACACCATTAGCTGTTCTTCATCGGTCATCATTACAATCCCCACCCGCCCCTCCTCCCTGTGTGTGTGTGTGTGTGTGTGTGTGGAACACCATCATCATCATCATCATCGCCTCCATTGTCATTAACAACAACATCATCAACACCATCATCACGGTTGTCAGTATTTCTGTCGGACGCTGTTTGAAACGCACGCCTTGTGGTTACTTCCGTTTGTGATACGTACTGTGGTGTGTGTGTGTGCTGAATGGGTCTAGAGTAATTCAATCATTTGTCTTTTCTGTACACTGTAAACAAACAAATAACCCGTTCGTAATTGAGACAGATTCAGAGGCGGTTTTTCTTAGTGCTACTCAATATGAGTGACATTACCGCCATTTATCATCATGAGTGCGAAAGAAAGACTCTTCAGAAAAGACTCACACACTGAAAAGAGAGGATGTGTCTTTCTCTGTTTGTTTGTTTGTTTGTTTGTTTGTTTGTTTGTTTGTTTTGTCCTTAACATTATGGTGTGAAATGTTAAATAATGTCAGTATAAAGTCAGTAAAGTCAATAATGGCTTTTCGTCACAATCTCACTCATGACCCAAGTAGAAACATTTAAATCAAATGTCAAATGTCTATCAGTGTAAATCCAAATGTGTATGTAAATGATGGTACTTTAATCACCATAGAATAAGCTGACCTAAAGAGGTTAATCATTGTAATTGAAAATCAGTGCTATTGGCCACTGAGTTAACAAAGTGTTTAATAAGAATGGGTGTTTATGAGACTCAAGGTGGGGAATAAAAAATGCATCTCTGTCTGTGTAGAGGTGGACACCAAGTTGCCTGAGATACTGACTACAGGCAGAGGCTCACTGAGTTACGGCTGTCTTGAAGACTGCAACTAGCTGTATAGCCTTTTAATCAAACTATGTAATACATAAATAACAGATATTACTGTATAACCTTTTAATCAAACAATGAACACATACAGTATTGGCAAGAATTTTGAGAGGTACGTTTTGTGTGGTTATTGTAGTGAGAGGCTGATGTTCTTGCACTATTAGGTTGCTTGTAGATTTGACATGCAGAACACAAGGGTTGCTCCGCGTTGGTTCCGTTACGTGAGGCTGCATGGGATTGGTCCATTTCAGTGGCAGCCACTGGAGCATCAAATAGTCTGAGGAACAATGCTGAGAGTCATTTAACCTTTGACCCCACTCCTCTTCACATGCAAGGGGACCACGGGGACAAAGAGGGGGATGTGTGGTATGATGATGATGTGAGTGTGTTCATGAAAACATATGATGAAGTTTGTACTTCATGGACATTTGTGTATATGTGTGTGTGTGTGTTTGTGTATGTGTGTGTTTGTGTATATGTATGTGTGTAAGTGGGTTGGTGGTTGGGGGAGGTTAGGGTGACTACTGTTACCTGCTCTCTCTCGCTTTCTCTCTCTCTCTCTCTCTCTCTCTCTCTCTCTCTCTCTCTCTCTCTCTCTCTCTCTCTCTCTCTCTCTCTTTTTCTTCCGGTCACTCTTTCTCACTATCTTCACATATTATTATGTAATTATTAGGCATTTTATTTTAAAGACTGGGGGAAGAAATCCTTCTGGCTATTGACATTTTCAAAAATTCACAATGTTGAATTGTAAATACAATTGAATATGTGACTTCAGGACACTGCACGATGAAACAGAGCGGAAAGAATGGCAGAGAAAAATTTAAATCAGGTGAATTGCATTTTGTTAAAGGTCAGGGTGGAAATATGCTCCTTGCGCTCTGGACATATGCCTTAAGACTCCTCACATGACTAAGACAAACTGAGAGATTTATGCAGGCATGTGTTGCTTTAATTACAGTGCACCAATCATGTTTCAGACGTGTCTACTGTACATGGCGGCCCTGTTGACGGCTCGTTTGGCTCTGCTGAGGAGCTGCTCCCCAGTCTATAGCCTCTAATGGGTGGATTGGAGGGCCGAATCTGTTTAATTGCCTGGAACAGGATCTGGGTTACCTGTCAGAGAATTAAGCTTATTTACTGTTCGCTTAAAGTGCCTGCCATAAACGTTGCCACACTCAGAGTGGACACTGATGTGCGGAGGTGAAGTATTCAGAAGCGGGAGTATGGCCTCTGTGGATGAATTGGTTCCCAGGGTCTGGTTAGTGCCTTTTATTAACTTTGTGTTAGAGAATGTGTTATACGTATTACTTGACATTTTATAAATGTCATTAGATGTTGTCATTTTTTTATGTTGTAGTTAGTCTGGCTCGATAGTGAGGATATTTGAAGGGTTTTGGTTATAACATTATGATCAAAGACAGAGAGAGAGAGAGAGAGAGGTTCCGGCTCTGCGTTCTAAATGATTGTCTTTATGATCAACGACAGACAACCAGACCAGATACTAAATCACAAAATGACTTGGTGTGTGTGTGTGTGTGTGCTCGGGCATGTGTGTGTATGTGTGTGTGTGTGTGTGTGTGTGTGTGTGTGTGAACTGGAGGAAAGCCCGCACTAATCTATGGTAGCCACAGTCAGTAGTGCCACGCCCACGGTGCCATTTGTAATCCACTGGAGCAGGAAATGAGTTGCTCTGCCGGCCGTAACCCAATCTGGCCACGCTCAGCCAAGGAGGGGCCACTTACGACATGCGCTGGGAGACAATATGAATGGGAGAATATTCTAGAAGTCAAACAGTAGCTATAGTGTGAGGTGGAGGTGTCACAGATGACACATGATGTGCGTTGACATTATGACAAATACACAGCGATTGGCTTCTTCGGGGAGCTATTGATCAGATGCCACCACACCGCAGTGCTGTGATTGATTATCCAGTGTTGTAAGGGTTGAGCTATCAGTTCCACCCTCATCTCTAAGTGCCGTTGTGACATTAGCTTGATGCTGGCAGGGTTTCTTGACTTGCTAAGTGGGGCGAATAAGAGTGAAACGAGAGATGGGAAGCTGTGCCCTCGTTGGTTCTTCAACCGAGGGAATGTGCGAGTGTTGTGGAAACTGAACACTGTGGAAAGAGAGAGGATAGGAAGAGGAGCGTGCAGTGGGTTTAGAAGAGTGTGTGTGTGTGTGTGTGTGTGTGTGTGGGGGGGGGTGTAAGTCAGTGTGTCAGTTTGGTGCGGGAGGAGGAGGTTTAAGACACTAATGAACAACACAGGATCTTCAATATGGCACAGGTGAAACAGAGAAGGAGCCATGAATATTTCATCTCACCGAAGATGGACACAGACACAATACTGTCGAGTTGGGGCTAACAGTCTGACAGAGAGAGATGGACAGAGAGAGAGAGAGAGAGAGGGAGGGAGATGGATGGGGGGAGACAGAAAGAGAGCGAGAGGCACTGGTCTGTATTGTTTACCTCCCAGGAACTGCCAGCTGTGAAACTCCTGTCATACTGACTGACATTCCACGTGGCTCAAACCCCAGCAACTGGACACCCCTCTCAAACATATCGCAGTAATCAATCGGATGATATGGAGGCAGGCCGAGTGTGACGCTCTGGACGTCCTGGCAGGATGGAGTAGAGGTGGAGGAGGATGTTGTTTTAGCTCATTAGCTACGCCACTGTTTCTGTGCGAGGGTGAGAGGTAAGGATAGAGCCAGAGAGACAACACTGCTCTCTTTCCACCATGGTCAAGTTAATTAATGATTATAGACATGGTTGGCTGAGAATCTGGATCTCACGTATTTCTTCTGTGCATTTGTGTCCACGACATGCCATGAACTTAAAGATCTCAGCACTTGACAACCCCCTAGGAAATGCTGAGTGATCCCGTGCTTTGCTTTTGTGTTGTTTGATCAGTTTGACTTTCAAGTTTTAATAATGAGCAACATCATTGGGGAGGAAAAGGCAGTCCTCTTCAAAGGCACAGTAATAAAGACCTGATGTTTCTCAGATTGAAATACAATGATGGTGTGGAGACGAGCGATGGGAACACTAGATGTCCCCCCAAGATTGATCCATGCCTGTGATCTTCGCTCTAGTAAGCAGACAGAAGGCAACGAACACAGGGTCATCTGTTGCAGGACTACAGCTATGTAGAGTGCAGCCATAGCTCCAGGTTGCCTCTTACAGTGAGGCAAGGAAATAACAGCACATCAGCCAAAAAAGAAAAGATGTCACATCTGTCTTCTTGTTCACTTTCCTCTCAAGATTCTCTGGCAGAACCTCATCTCGTAAATTCACAACCACAACAAACGGAGAACATATGTGTTCACAAGTTTCATTTAAAATCCCCCTTTGTCTGTTTTAATTGAATCCTTTCTGTCTTTTCCCTGTTTTGTTGTCTTGTTTTGTGTCCGCTGTCAGCTCACATCAGGCTAATGTTACAGCTATGATCATTAAACTAATGATCACGGCCATGTCACTGCAGCTTATGCAATATTGTGTTACATTTTGTCAATTAATAATACATAGGTGAAGTTCATCCGACTCACAGGGCTGGAATGCTCATTTGGCTGTGCCCGTCTCTTGGGGATATGACTGATTGATACTTGACCATGTAGATCTTATCCAAGCAAAGAAAGTAAGTACAGATGTAAGATGTCAGATTTTTTTTCTCTCTCCTGCTTTCACAATGTTAGATAATTTGCTGTCAAGGTTCGACACGGTTCTTTCTGAACTACCCTTTTGAGTGTCTCCTGCGTGGTCTGGCAACAGCAGTGTGAAAGAGCTTTTTTTTTCTGCCTACTTCCAATTCCAATTGAGTGTGGAGAGAGGATGAGTACAGCAGACATTTCCTTCAGATGTGTCAGGGGTGATGTTTCTCTGTATATATACAGTATATATATTGTGTATATATATATATATATATACACAATACTCAAATGCACTTGTGTATATATATATATATTGTTTGTGTGTGTGTGTGTGTGAGAAAGAGAGACAGAGAGAGAGAGAGAGAGAGAGAGTGTGTGTGTGTATGTGTTTGTGAGACACAGAAACTCTGTTTGGCTGCTTTGCAAGCTTTGGGGCGTGGTTAAAAGGGACAGGTAGTTTGAATGTGTGTGGCTGTGTGTGCATAAGTGTGTGTGTTTGGGTGTTTCTGCTTGTGTGTGTCTGCGTCTGTGTGCACGCACGTGTTTGCAAAATGTCTATGTCTTCGCCTGCCTGCAAGTGTTCATTCGTTTGTCACTGAAACTCATCTCAGTTGTAAGTCTCCGATCATCAGACACACCATCTGTGGTGAAGGTCAGTGAACCCTCTTCTTACTCAAGGCATAACCTTTGACATAGCTGACTTACTCACCCATTCCTTATAGTAAAAGTAGTCTTTAGACATATACAGAAAATAGTTACTGGCATGAAAACGTTTTTTATTTTTTCGGTTATGTTCTCGATTAGAGCACGTGAAAGCATGTCTTGGGCTTATTAACAGCAATATCAAAAGGCTAATTATTAAACACAAACATGTTGTGCTCTGAGGAGCATGAATCTATCGCACCTGGGTATGAGAGAGTGTCTGTGTGTTTAAAAATAATAATGTTTTAACTTATTTCATGGCTACCCGCCGAGGGGAACTTCTCTCTGTGCGTGTGTCCCCCTCTCATACCACCACACAAAGGTTAAACTGAAACTTTAACCCACTTACCGACACCACAGTTTATCCCTGCTCCCTTTACCACCTCCTTGCCTGCTGGGTCTCTGGTTTCCCTGAAGGCCTTGGGTTGCCAGCGCAGAGAGCAGAGTGTTCCAGCACGGTAGACACTAAGTAGTAATGTTTCTGCGATGGCACTGGGACACAAAGTGATTTGAGCATTTCAGGAACTTATAAGTTATATATTTTAAGATGGACTTCAATAATAAGATGATGCCCTTTGAATGATGTTAGCACATGAAATAGTAGGAGATGTTTCTAGCTATGGGGATCTCTCTGGAGTCTAAAGGAATGGGGTCAAACCTCAGTCCATGAGAAAAAACATGACACTGAAATTCTCTATCATAGTTCTAGTGTCTCCTTTGCAACGGTTATGGCTGCAACTAGACAAAATACAACTTTCAAATGTTCAGCATGATCAGATGTCAGTATCAGCATGCACTCCAATGTTCGTGTCCCATACTATGTGTATATCAGAAATATCACTTGCTCTGTAGCTGTAATGGGTGTGATCATTCCCATTAACTTAATCTATTACTAAAATGATGATTACAAGGATAACGTTCAAAGTAATTTTATTTTCAGTAGGTACACAAGCTACTGTATGACGAGTGGCATTTGCAGTAATATTAATGCTCTGTATAAATGCATCTCGGTAAAGAACCCAGTATGAAATAACAACCACTTGTGGTAAAACACACTCATAGAATACATGCACACACTTGCATAACACACAGGTTCCCTAAGGTCATTCTCCCATCACTGTAAATCAACAGCAGCCTAGGTCTAACCACGTGTCTTTGTCTCTCTTGTGTTACGCTCTGTTGTTACCTACAGAAGGTGTGATCCATTATTTAACAGGTCTGGGGTCTCTTAGTTCTTGTGCATTATGTGCCTCACCAGCTCAATTACTAACTGTTTTGTGTGTCTGTATGGACAACTAATCACTCAGCAGGAGGTAATCTGAGATGATGTTAAGAATAATGCCCTCATAATTTGTCAAATCTGGGCTCTGGACACGTTCTTATCTTGTTACACTCATTTATTTATGACACAGTCTTGACTTTCCATCTATTCCATAACGAAACTGTAAACAGATATTTTACATAATCACACTGAAGGGATAAAGGAGGGCCAATCTATGAAACCTCATTCAGTACAGACTGACAGCTGCCCCTGAACAAAAATGTATTTGAAGTCGTTTCCATCTCATGACAAGCACAAACACATTTCACTCATTTCACATTTCACATAAACACATTTCGTGGTTACTTGCAAAGTGGTGTCCGCTTGTGACAACTGCAACATCCCCTTACAGCATGAATCCAAAGGTCTTCAGGAAACCCAAATCTCACATTGACACTGCCGTAGAAATGAAAGCCACTGCCGTAGAAATGAAAGCCACTGCAGCTGCTATGGCACTCTTCCAAACCTGAGAGGCATGTAGGTGCTCTTCCTTCTCTCTGCTGCTCAGTATTTTCGGTGGTGCTAACCAGCTTTGGTTAGTGAATGAGTGAGTGAGCATCTAAAAGGGGAAAGGCTCATGGCGCTACCCCGGCTAAGGCTAATTCCCTTTAATCCTGACATATCTGCAAGTACTTAGCATTGTTTCCTTTGCCAACCTAAGGGGAAGTGGTTCGGGTAACATGGAGATTAGTACAGACGGTTAGCGTTAGCAGCACCTGCCCCAGTGTGTGTGTGTACACTCATGTATCTCGACCAATATTCAGCACAGTAAACGCTCACATATGGATTGTATCCAACTCCAAAATGTCTGACAACTACCTGAGAAGGCGATGTAAGTGTCTTTACTGTCTAGTTAACCAGGTCATTTCTGTTGATGTAGCTTTGTGATATCCAGACATTTAAATCTGAGATATCCGTGGCCCACGAGACTGCAAATGGATGTTTTAGGGGTGCCAGAAGGTATTGTAGTCTATGACGGTAAATATTAAATGTAGTTTGGGTTGATAGAAAACTTATTAGATGTACCTTTTGTCTGTTACCGTGTTTACAAAAAGATAATGCAGTTAATCCTTGATACAGTAACTGGCTACAGTCTGTCAAGTTCAACTGGGTAGTTTACAAATAGAATGCAGTCCATGATGGATCATTCTGTGATGTAGTCGTTTACGTTTGTGTAGGTCGATATGAAATTACGTTGGTGTGATGTAGTATCCCAATGTTTGTTTTGTTCTTTGTAGTTTGTAATGGGTCTGTTTCCAACCTAGTTGACCAACAATAAACAAAGATACTAATGCTGACTTCAGCAGCCTACATAAATAGGGCCAAAATATATTTTTTTAAATGTGTTGCTTGTGTTTGGGTGCACCTGGAGCTGTATGTTTGTCCACTGAGGGAACATCTGTGTCAGAACATGTTTTCAAGTCAGCCAAAGTGACTTTTGGAAATGTTCCCTGTTCACTGAATGAATGCGAGCTTCATTGTGCTGAACAGCTGGTAGCCTAACCACATAAAAACATTTCCTCAAACAATTATCTGAAGGATATTGTATGTTACCAGATTTGCTATTAAAGCAGTTGTTCTTTTATATCTAGACAGTTCCCCCCTCCCTATAGATACACTGTTAGTTTCAGAGAGTATTGAGGTTTGGGTATTTTGAAATGGTTATGGGACAATCTCTTCTGACAGACTTTTTGTTGAAAGCTCATGAATTTAGCCATTGTTATGCACCCAAATGTAATACAGACCAAAGGTTTTTGGCAGAAGTCAGGACAGTTTAAGCATCGTTTGCCAAATAATTTCCCCACCACAACAAACAAGTTTTTCTCTTTCATGGAATTCTCCTCTCTGAATATGCAAATATGGCACTCAATTTGGCATCGTTGTTTGCGTGCATACTCATCAGGCTTTGGCACATTCTTCAAACGTGCTTACATAGAAACGGATCACGTGCTATGCATTTCATGGCAAAAACCTGAAAGAGGGACCCATTTTTTCATCCAAAGCTTTTAAATTCTCTAATGAACCCATTGAAAGTTATGTTGCTATTTCCCACCCACACAGACCGTAGACATCAGCAGGCCACATAATAAACAGCCTCCTAACCCCGTCAAA
>NC_137915.1:5126438-5131438 GCF_963457725.1 Sprattus sprattus | reverse complement strand
ACACTTATATTACATTTATTTGAATCAGCCTTCAGTCTGTGTTCATGTTACTGTGACAACCACTCACACCCAGGGCAGGGCAGGGCAGGGCAGGGCAGGGCAGGGCAGGGCAGGGCAGGGCAGGGCAGGGCAGGGCAGGGCAGAACATTGCATTAATTCTATTTTTGGCTCCAAAATGGGCTATTTTGCCTGGATTATAGATGCACATGTGGATATTCTATTGTGGACCATGGAAGTGCAGAATAAGGTATTGCAGGTTTTGGAGTCAGGCAGGGCAGGGCAGGGCAGGGCAGGGCAGGGCAGGGCAGGGCAGGGCAGGGCAGGGCAGGGCAGGGCAGGGCAGGGCAGGGCAGGGCAGGGCAGGGCAGGGGTCAGTATACTGTACATATAAGCTCCTTGGGCGCCACCATTGTGTGTCATTTTGTGCACCCCTTCCATGGTACTGAAGGTCACAAACAAAACACAGTGCCATAGGGAAGCTGACAGGCCTTACTAAAGCCATACAGTAATTATACCCTTACAGTTAGTAAAGACTACGCTTACTACACTCTTAGTTAGTAAAGCTTTGCAGTTAGTAAATACTACTCTTACTACACCCTTACTGTTAGTAAAGACTACTCTTACTACACCCTTACTGTTAGTAAAGACTACTCTTACTACACCCTTACTGTTAGTAAATACTGCTCTTACTACACCCTTACTGTTAGTAAATACTGCTCTTACTACACCCTTACTGTTAGTAAAGACTACTCTTAATACACCCTTACAGTTAGTAAATACTACTCTTAATACACCCTTACAGTTAGTTAAGACTTTGGGTGCAGGTGCTATCAGACTGAAAAACATTCTCCAGAATTGAGTGACATGGGTCGCACAGAATGTTTGTAATTGGGCTTGTGCTGAGGACAGGGTTATCTGTCCGGTTTTAGCTGCTATGTGTTAGATCTGAATTCCGTTAGAGACCCAGTAATGGTCATTAGATAATCCCAGTGATGAGTGATTATTTAGTCCCAGTGATGAGTCATTATTTAGTCCCAGTGATGAGTCATTATTTAGTGTAAAAGTGCCTGTCGGCCTCATCTGTCTTTTTCCGTCTTTCTGGCTTGTTCCAACACTCTGATTCTTTCATTCACTCTTTTTTCGCCCTTAATTGCATTGTACCTTTTGACTCTCTTTATAAGTGTGTATCTTTTCTTTCCCTACCTCCCTCTCTCTATCTACTTAGAGTCCTGCTCTGTCTCTGTCTCTGTCTCTCTCCTTTCTTTCTGTCTCCTTTGCCCAGACTATATTTCTTTTTCCAGAGGATAGATAGACAGATAATATAAGGTCCTATCCCTTTGAAAAACTGAATGGGACTGTTTAATCATGACAGGGAAGCTTAAGGAAGGTGTTGCCATTTGTATTCATTAAGGTCTCTGTCAGAAGACTCAACCAAAGCGCCCTGTCATGGTCCTGATCTACTCCAAAAATGGAGGAAGTCTAATGTCTCTTATCAAACTTTGTCTTATCCTCTGAGCTTAAACATACTAATGCTGTACATCCAGCCCGTAAGACCATCAAGACCAGGCCATTTTATTTTATATGATCCCCCACCCCCCCTCATTTGCTTCTAACTAATAATGTATTTATTTATTTACAGATTAAAAATAGATGTGTGCACAGCTATTGATAAGCACACTTGACTCTGTAGTCCATGCTCGGCAGGTACATTTTGTAGTGCTCTACATTAAAATGTCCTCTTAAAGGTCAAAACCCACTTGAATGACAAACAGAACTGTGATCAAACAGAAACCCTTTTTCTTTTACTATGGGCCATGTGGGCGGCTTTGTTGTAAATGGAGAGATATAATTGAGCGCGTGCAAACTAAAACCTACTTTATCATCTCTGAACTTGCGTGCGTGTGTGCGTGTGTGCGTGCGTGCGTGCGTGTGTTATCTACATTTGTAGCAAAATTGTGTTTTTAGAAGCAATATAAAAACTAGTTTCTATATGGGATTTTTATATTTCATTTTGGGAAGAAAAGTTGTCAAGTTTCCATCATAGTTTCATAATTTCTTAAGATATGGGGGCTACAGTGATAAGGAAAGTGCTGTTGTGTTGGCCCATATCTGGCTGCTCTGTTTTATTAGGTCTTTTTAAAATGCCTGAAGTGTCTCAGTTTCCTCTGTTTGTGTGCACTCATTTCTCTCCCATGCCTTCCACTAATTATTTGATCTCAGTTTGAAGTCATCACTGCTTTGATTATGGGTCATCTTAAAGGAGAAATGGTGCCAGTAGAGTAAATTAATTCTGAGTTTATACTTCTTGTGCAAACCATCGCTCATTTTTCCATCTTAGTGTTTACATCAAATCTGTCAACTTTGTACTCTGTTGTAGGTATAGACATTTTGAACTGAACTGAATGTGTAAGCATGTGTATGGCACATCATATGTCACAGCATAGTCATGTAACTAGTGTTTGCTTTCTGTCCTTACTTGAGTAGAACAAGTAATCAGTAGTTTTTCATGGTGTCCCCTATCATAGTAAGTAATCAGCAGGTCCTATGAGATTCTCCTTTGCATGCGGATGGACTTGAGCTGTTTATGTATTCAGACAGACTGTGACTTGAGTTGTGTATTCAGACAGACTGTGACTTGAGTTGTGTGTGTATTCAGACAGACAGTGACTTGAGTTGTGTGTGTATTCAGACAGACAGTGACTTGAGTTGTGTGTGTATTCAGACACTGGTTAGGGTTTCGGGCTGGTTCGATCCCCTACCAGTAGGAAAATGTGGGCAGGGGAAGTGGTGGAGCACTGCTCTTCCATGCCCACATCCACGGCTGAGGTGCCCTTGAGCAAGGCACCTACCCCCGATCACTGCTCCCCGGGCGGTCAAAAGCAGTTCACTGCTCCGGGTTAGTGTACTTCACTGTGTCTATCACTGTGTGTATCACTACCCTGGATGGGTAAAATGCAGAGATAAAATTCAAAGTGTGTGTGTGTCACTATCTCTGCCGTAAATAGTCACTAGTCACTAGGGCTAATTTCCATTCCATCCATCCACAGTGCATGTTGAAAGTTTTTCCTTCTTCAGCCTACACTCAATGCCCCACAATGACTAAGATGAAACAGAATTTTAGAAAAGTTTGCAAAACTTTATTGTATTAAATACTGTACTGTATTAAAAAGGAAAACATTTATTACATTGACTTAAGTACTCAGACCCTTTACTCAGTACTTAGTCGAAGCACCTTTGGCAGCGGTTGCAGCCTCAAGTCTTGGGAATAACAAGACAAGCTTTGCACACCTGGATTTGGGGAGTTTCTGCCATTCTTCTCAAGCTCTGTCAGGTTGGATGGGGACTGTTGGTGGACAGCCATTGTCAGGTCTCTCCACAGATGTTTGATTAGGTTCAAGTCAGGGCTTTCGCTACGCCACTCAAGTATATTCACAGAGTGGTCTTTGAGCCAGTCCTGCGTTGTCTTGGCTGTGTGTGTAGGGTCTTTGAGCCCGTCCTGCGTTGTCTTGGCTGTGTGTGTAGGGTCTTTGAGCCAGTGCTGCGTTGTCTTGTGTGTGTAGGGTCTTTGAGCCAGTCCTGCGTTGTCTTGGCTGTGTGTGTAGGGTCTTTGAGCCACTCCTGCGTTGTCTTGGCTGTGTGTGTTGGGTCTTTGAGCCAGTCCTGCGTTGTCTTGGCTGTGTGTGTAGGGTCTTTGAGCCAGTCCTGCGTTGTCTTGGCTGTGTGTGTAGGGTCTTTGAGCCAGTCCTGCGTTGTCTTGGCTGTGTGTGTAGGGTCTTTGAGCCAGTCCTGCGTTGTCTTGGCTGTGTGTGTAGGGTCTTTGAGCCACTCCTGCGTTGTCTTGGCTGTGTGTGTAGGGTCTTTGAGCCAGTCCTGCGTTGTCTTGGCTGTGTGTGTAGGGTCTTTGAGCCAGTGCTGCGTTGTCTTGTGTGTGTAGGGTCTTTGAGCCAGTCCTGCGTTGTCTTGGCTGTGTGTGTAGGGTCTTTGAGCCAGTCCTGCGTTGTCTTGGCTGTGTGTGTAGGGTCTTTGAGCCCCTCCTGCGTTGTCTTGGCTGTGTGTGTAGGGTCTTTGAGCCAGTGCTGCGTTGTCTTGTGTGTGTAGGGTCTTTGAGCCACTCCTGCGTTGTCTTGGCTGTGTGTGTAGGGTCTTTGAGCCAGTCCTGCGTTGTCTTGGCTGTGTGTGTAGGGTCTTTGAGCCAGTCCTGCGTTGTCTTGGCTGTGTGTGTAGGGTCTTTGTCCTGTTGGAAGGACACTCTAAGGTCTGAGGTCTTAAGCACTGTGGACCAGGTTTTAACCCCAATCTCTGTACTTGTCCGTTCGGCTTTTCTTCAACTGACTAGTCTCCTAATCTGTGCCACTGAACCACCTGCCCCGCCCCCACCCCCCGCCACACACACACACACACACACACACGCAGCATGGTGCCATCATGATTCATTGTTGGGATGGATGGATTGATGGACGGAACGTTGAGAAATGAGGCCAAACAGTTCAACATCTTGGTTTCATCAGAACAGACCAGAGAGTCTTGTGTCTCACAGGGTCCTTCAGGTGCTTTTCTGCAAATGCCAAGCAGGCTGTTCTGTGTCTTTCACTGGTGGTTGTGGTGATGGATGTGCTTCTGGAAGTTTCTCCAATCTCCGCATAGGATCTCTAGAGCTCAGCCAGAATGACCACCAGGTTCACGGTCACCTCTCTGACCAAGGCCCCTCTCCCCTGATTGCTCATGTTGGCAGGGCAGCCAGCTCCTAACTGTTCCAGAATTTTTCCATTTAAGAGTTATGGAGGCCATAATGCAGCAGGTGTAGGCTTGTAGCCTTCCCCAGATCTGTGTCTCGACACAATCCTGCCTCTGAGCTCTGCAGGCAGCTCCTCTGACCTCATGGCTTGGTTTTTGCTTTGAGATGCATTTTCAGCTGTGAGACCTACAGTATATAGACAGGTGTGGGTCTCTCCAAATCATGTCCAATCAATTGAATTGACCTCAAAGATGATCAAGAGAAT
>NC_137915.1:5111438-5123938 GCF_963457725.1 Sprattus sprattus | reverse complement strand
ATAATAATAAACGCATGAATTAAAAAAAAGGGAATTTTATTCTGTTTGTGCCTGATTAGAATGAATGACCTTCAGGTGAGTTTAGCGTTGTGATATGGAAATATGACTAATACATGAAATATGACTAATACATGACGCATTCTAATGTGTGACATTTGGCCCATTGCATTGTAAAAGAACTGCGGTTCGTAGAGGTTAGCTCTAATTGTATACGGATAGCAACAAACTGCTTCAGTGCAGTCAGTCCAATCCAGATGTGAAAATTTTGCTCCCTCGCACAGCCATCAGTCCTGACTTGACCTCAAATGTACTGAAAAGGAAAGCTTGAATACAGATTTAAAAAAATATCAGACTCACTCTGGCATTGATTTCATTGCTTTTCCATCTATGAAACAAAAAGCATGGGGCACACTTTGCATTTAAAGTGGTGGTATTTGAGCCATAAAGTTCAAGGGTAACAGCTCTTTCTTTCAGACGCGGTAAGAAGGCAGCGTTACCCCCAGGTCCTTGTCCCCTCATGTTCCCCTGGCGAGCGCTCTGAAATGTCAGGTGCTTGACAGCAGAGTGCTGGAGGTCAATCAGTGTCAGAGCAGCGTGTTGGTTGGGCCCAGAGTGGTGGGAAGAGGTTTTCTCTTGGCTTGTTCATCAACAGTGACCTCTTGAATGTGTCAGGAGTACGGCAGCCAAAAGACCTCAGCAAAATCTAAACAAAATGTGTGTGTGTGTGTGTGTGTGTGTGTGTGTGTGTGTGTGTGTGTGTGTGTGTGTGTGTGTGTGTGTGTGTGTGTGTACACGTGTGTGTGTGTGTACGTGTGTGTTTGTTGATACACTTTCATGTCCAAGCCAAGCCTAAATCTAATTATAAAGCACACATTTTCTCTCCAGTGAATGTATGCCATAAGTGAGTCAGACATAAATGAGTCAGACTATTTTCCTGATCCCTTCCCTGCACTTCCGGGGCGCACAATAACCCCCGTGTAAAGGCTCTTGAAGTGCTTTTCCCAGAGTGAGTGGGAGCGCTCGGGCAGCTAAGCCTTTATGTGTGGCACGTTTCCTTTGCCGTTTCTCATTTGTTTTTGCAAATTCTCCCTCCCTCTCTCCCAACGCATACTCCCCACTCCTCATGCAAAACTCCCCAGTCAGCAGCCCAAATGCTGAGCTAATCCCTGGGCCGGGGGAGCAGCAAACAACACAACCCATCCTCCCCTCCACCCCTCCACCACAACCCATCCACCCCTCCACCCCTCCACCCCTCCACCACAACCCATCCTCCCCTCCACCCCTCCACCACAACCCATCCACCCCTCCACCCCTCCACCCCTCCACCACAACCCATCCTCCCCTCCACCCCTCCACCACAACCCATCCACCCCTCCACCCCTCCACCCCTCCACCACAACACACCTCCACCCCACCAACAGCACCCATCCACCCCTCCACCCCTCCACCACAACACACCCACCCCTCCACCACAACCCAACCTCCCCTCCACCACAACCCATCCACCCCTCCACCCCTCCACCACAACACCCCTCCACCACAACCCATCCACCCCTCCACCCCTCCACCACAACACACCCACCCCTCCACCACAACCCATCCACCCCTCCACCCCTCCACCACAACACCCCTCCACCACAACCCATCCACCCCTCCACCCCTCCACCACAACCCAACCTCCCCTCCACCCCTCCACCCCTCCACCCCTCCACCCCAACCCATCCACCCCTCCACCACAACACACCCACCCCTCCACCACAACCCAACCTCCCCTCCACCCCTCCACCCCAACCCATCCACCCCTCCACCACAACCCAACCTCCCCTCCACCCCTCCACCACAACCCCTCCATCCCTCCACCCCTCCACCCCTCCACCCCTCCACCACAACCCATCCACCCCTCCACCACAACACACCTCCATCCCTCCACCCCTCCACCCCAACCCATCCACCCCTCCACCCCAACCCATCCACCCCTCCACCCCAACCCATCCACCCCTCCACCACAACCCCTCCATCCCTCCACCCCTCCACCCCTCCACCACAACCCATCCACCCCTCCACCACAACACACCTCCATCCCTCCACCCCTCCACCACAACCCATCCACCCCTCCACCACAACACACCTCCACCCCATCAACAGCACCCATCCACCCATCCACCTCTCCACCCCACTAACTCCACACCTCCACCACACCAGCAGCACCCCTCCACCCCACTAACTCCACTGCTGCCTTTTGGGCTTTAGAGGGTCCAGTGAGGTCCAGAGTGCAGAGGGGCTGAAGGAGAGCCAGAGGGAGCAGTTAATTGCCGTGGTTCCTGTCCATCCCTCTGAACTGTAATTTTGAGTTTATTTCATCTTCTTCTTTTTCTTTGTGTTATATATATAGATATATACTTTAGATATGATTTTGTAAGAAAGATCAGAGGAAGGCTTCCTACAGGCTGCTCCACCTCTGATTATCAAGGCGACTTCTGTAAATTGCGATCACACACACACACACACACACACACACACACACACACACTGTTACGTGTCCCTCCTTTATGTTATGGTTCCCAGCCGTAACACACACATACACACACACACACACACACACACACACACACACAGACACACACACACACACACACACACACACACACTCCTCTCATCAGCCCTGGCACAGACTGCCCCCCCCCGCTCTTCTCCTTTTGGGCTCTTGTTTATAATCACAGCTCTGAGGGGAGCGGGGACGAGGCTTTCATCTGCCTCCTCCTCAGCCACTGCCCTTTAAGTATCTCCATTGTGTTCACGTCCACAGCGACCATCCTCAACAAGAACCAATCAAAGAGCCCAATTAGGGTTCAAAAACCAGTCCTGGTCTGCTGTAAGTGGGTCCACAAAAAGTGAGTTTCAGTTTAATTATTGTGCATGTAACCAATCAAAGAGCCCAATTAGGGTTCAAAAACCAGTCCTTGTCCGCTGTAAGTGGGTCCACAAAAAGTGAGTTTCAGTTTAATTATTGTGCATCTAACCAATCAAAGAGCCCAATTAGGGTTCAAAAACCAGTCCTGGTCCGCTGTAAGTGGGTCCACAAAAAGTGAGTTTCAGTTTAATTATTGTGCATCTAACCAATAAGAGCGCTCATCCGGCTCTTATTGTAGCCATATATTTATCTTACTTTTAACTTATTGAGCTATTGGTCTTTTAGAGAAACTAATGGCCTTTTGCATGCATCCATGGCCCATTAGTTTTACTAATTAATATTGCAGCCTATCATAAATACTGTGTTTTATTAAAAGGCCAGTATTTTTCTGCCTTTCCACAGATGAAAATGGTGTGTAGTTGTTTTACCAGCTTGTTACAGCCTCTGCTTATTTTTCATCTGCTGAGAGGAAGACAGGGCTAGTATAGATGAATATACATCACAATAGTATATCACAAAGATGGGGAAAAACGTACCCCATCACAATATGTGTCAGTAGACCATCACAACTTGTCATAGCATTTGTCGGCTTTTCTTATATGGATCAATTTTTTATTGATTATTTATGTGAGGTTTTATAATATTATGTACTAAACCTGAGCTTAATGCTGCCTTTGCGTGCTGAGAGACTGAATGTAAGGCATGTTCCATGTGTTATTGCACTGCCAGACCACAGACACAAATCTTTATCATATTGAAGATCCTGTTTAAAAATCACATGCCTCACCTCTGGTGAAGTTCATTCATTGAATAGTGGGCATGTATTATTAAGCTGGTTGTATGAAATATCACCTCTTGATTGTCGTATGACCTGACACCTTCATTCAGCGGTGGATGCTTTTGTTTTTAGCGTTTGAGTAATGAACTGCTGAAATCTCTCTCCTCGATCTATTCCGTCAGGTCACAGTTTTGCTTTGTCAACTCCGACAATGAACTCACAGATTAATTGGGATTCAGTGCCACTTCACGGAAATCAATTCCCTGTTTACGGCCCTACCTGTGTCCTCTCTCACGCCAGAGGGTCAAACATACCACCTCGTCACGCAGAAGGGCTTTTGTCATCCAATCTGGTTTTATTACAGAAGCAAAAAAAAATGTTTTGGGCTGCACAGAACATGATATCCTGAAGAGACAGATGTGCTCAGCTATTCTTAAGTGAATCATTTAGGACTAATGAAAAACATAATGATATGGAAATATGAGACTTTAATCAAGTATGTGTGTTAATCATATGCCTTTGTTTGCAGAAAAATGACTTTTCTGTATATATATATTTGATTCTTAAGTGCTGATGGTTCTAACTCTTAGTATGTGCTTACAAGTGTACCTTCCGTGTGTGTGTAAGTAAGGGCTGATAAGAAGAACTAGTAGTCCTTCTTTTCTGCCTTGCTGATGCTTTACTTTGCAAAAAGCATAGTAAGATGACCTCGGACGTCAGAGACCCACCAAGTTGTTATCCCTGCTGAGTTTGGCGTCAGAGAACACTTACTTTTTCTCTATAAACCTTGAGAGATGTGTTTTATTTTGGTTCTCTCTCGTCTGCTGCAGTCTCTCTCTGAGAGAGGGCCTGTGCCTCTCTCTGGCCTGCCAGAACGTGGGTGAGCCAGACAAGCTTGTTGTTGTTAAGTAAATATACTTTTATACAATACCGGAGTCCTGAGGTAACTTGAGTGAATTTTAACCTAACTTGTTCATTATTCAACAAATACATGTAATAATAAGGCCCAATGAAACTATTAAGCAGTGAGTCAAATCTTCTCTTTGTGTTATTTTAAACCTGACACCGCAACCTATAGTGACATTACATTGCACATGCCTACAGTGGCATACATTTTCAGACTCTTCCATTGAACATTTTCTGATCTCTGTCATACTTCCCTGTTGTTGGCCTGTATCCCCTGCCCTGGTGTCTCTTGCGAGAGGCGGCCCGGTGTGCTTCTTAGGACGGGCCGTCTCAGTTGTGCTATCATTAATTGACAATGAGGTTTAAAATGCCATTGTTTGTCAAGGCTTTTCATTGAATGTCTGGAGAAAGCAGACACCTCTCGCACCATCGGAGTGTAAATGATAAGGTCACCCAGACAAAGGGAGCGGCTACCTCTAAGGAGTCTGTGTAACACACTATCAGACAGGGCCACACACACACACACGCACACACACGCACACACACGCACACACACGCACGCACACACACACACACACACACGCACACACACACACACACACACGCACACACACATGCACACGCACACACGCACACACACATGCAAACATGCAAACAGACACCATCAGACATGTAGTCATTTATAGGCAGCACAGACACAAACTCACACAAACACACACACACACAGACACAAACTCACACACACACACACATGCAAACAGACACACCATCAGACATGTAGTCATTTATAGACAGCAGCACAGACACAAACACACACAAACACACACACACACACACACATATGCAAACAAACACACCATCAGACATGTAGTCATTTATAGACAGCAGCACAAACACAAACACACACAAAACAACACAAATTGAGAGGATGTGTGATTAGATATCCGGCCAAACCACAACAGCCAACTGCAATCAATTTGATTTCAAGTGCCACCCCATCTTAACTTAACCAGAGAAAGTACGCTATTCAATGGATGTATGGATGGAGCGTGCGTCCATCTTTGTCTGGTGTCACTCAACTACAACAAGCTCCTGTACTGCACCTGGGAAATAAGCTATGCAAATGTATGGGCACCGGATAGACCACAGACACTAAGTGGCCCTTCATGTCAGCGCCCCTGTGATCAGACGCTCTTTGATCTTCAGGTCTCCTTCAAGGCAGAGGAACTCCATGTCCGCCTGGCCAACTAGAATCATCACTGGAAGACCATGTTTAGTTACCCTGGAAGTGGGAGTATATTTCGGTGGTAATTTGCTACCCAACCTTGATGATAGTGTTGTTGAACAAACGTATTGACGTATTGGTTGCCCCCCTTTTGAAGTTCGTTTTTTTTGCAAAAGCCTTGTTGAAGGCTCGTCGCAGATGGATCCCAGCAGCAGTCCTGAGAGTCGTGACTGCGGACTGAGTGCTTCTCCTGCTTGGAAATAGGGCTTGGAGAGCCTGTGAGGCAAAAAGCTGAGAGGGGGGGGGGTGTGTGGGGGGGGGGGGGGGAGGGGAGTAGAGGGAGAGAGTGAGAACAGAGAGAAATGAGAAAGACATAAGGAAAGAGGTACAAAAATAAAAGAAAAAGACTCGAGAGATTGAGAGACAGTGAGTGAGTGAGTGAGTGAGTGAGTGAGTGAGTGAGTGAGTGAGTGAGTGAGTGAGTGAGTGAGTGAGTGAGTGAGTGAGTGAGTGAGTGAGTGAGTGAGTGAGTGAGTGAGTGACATACATAGAGTAATGCATAATAAGGGGAGAGAGAAAGAAAAAGAGAAAGAGAGAGAGAGAGGGAACAGCACTCAGTCTCTCTCTTCTGAGTGTATGTGAGGAATTATGTTGATGCCGTGTCGTGGGCTGACATTAGCGGCGGCACGCCACGTCTCCGGGAGCTAATCGGGGTTGATGAGCGTGAATGTCTGGATATAAGCCCATCTCACCGAGAGATTGAAAGGAGTGCCATTCTCGGGTGCGCACGTGCTCGCCAGGCACACAGGAACACACTCGTGCTTCTACAGCATGTGAGCAGGAACAGTACGAAACCCACGAACGAATTTGCATTCGTTTCGTCACTCTGATCAACTCAGAAAATACTCGTGAATGGGCCTCATCTCCCGCTGTCTCTCGTTGTCTCTCGTTTTGGGCCAGATGCATGCGGAAGTTTTGTCAGACTCGGTGTCAATGGGTACACACACCCACCCATCCCCCACCCCCGCACACACACACACACACACACACACACACACTTGCATACTTACACACAAAAAAAATACACAAACTTACAACTTCCTGCTGCATGCTACTACTTCAGCTGGAGTTGAGCAAGAGTAGCAGAAATAACCGAACCGCCATTTGAATGATGTCAGGAGCTCCTCTGAATCGCCACCAAATCTCCTCCTGGCACCGGCTGGGGCGCTGCGCCGAGGCGATGGGGACAGCTGGGACTTAAGCCTGGCACTCGCGCATCACTGACGAGAACTCCGCAGCAGTGGCGGCGCTGCCAAGCTTCACATGCCCCGGACACACACCAACCGCACATACATGCCCCGGACACACACCACCCGCACATACATGCCCCGGTCACACACCACCCGCACATACATGCCCCGGTCACACACCACCCGCACATACATGCCCCGGTCAGGGCAACTGCACCCTGCGGACCACTCACAGTCTGCCCTGTAGTGAGGGTGAGGGTGAGGGTAAAACAAGTGAGCTCTACCACTCCTGCAGCTCTTCTGCTTTTTTTGTCCAGCTGCACATTCACAAACTCTCCTGAACGCTTTTATACACGTGTGTGTCCAGCTGCACATTCACAAACTCTCCTGAACGCTTTTATACACGTGTGTGTCCAGCTGCACATTCACAAACTCTCCTGAACGCTTTTATACACGTGTGTGTCCAGCAGCACATTCACAAACTCTCGAGAACGCTTTTATACACGCGTGTGTCCAGCAGCACATTCACAAACTCTCCTGAACGCCTTTTTACGCGTGTGTGTCCAGTAGCACATTCACAAACTCTCCTGAATGCTTTTATACACGTGTGTGTCTAGCAGCACATTCACAAACTCACCTGAATGCTTTTATACACGTGTGTGTCCAGCAGCACATTCACAATCGCTCTTGAATGTAATTAATGGTGATGTCAGAGGCTTTCCCTCCTATGTGTTTAAGAGCCTTGACTCTGACTTTGACTAATGCTGAGGCACTGGAGCTGTGGCTCTTGTTTTTGAACCTGAGCATCTCTCCTCATCTCTCACTTTCTCTCTCTCTCTCTCTCTCGCTCGATCTCTGTTCTCCTGTCAGCACTGTAACTTAATGATGACAGGTGAGCTGGAGACTGATGTGAGCTTTGACAGCAAATGCCACCGCATTCTTTCCAGAATTCATGGGCAGTGGGCCTGGTTTAGATGGACAAATTTGCAGATTTATCATGCTCCATAACCTCTGTCTGTGTGTGTGTGTGTGTGTGTGTGTGTGTGTGTGTGTTTCTCTGTGTAGGTTCTAGTTTGTTAGACTGCTTTATGCTGCCCTGCGGTTGCCAGCTAGAACTCAAGTATTAAGTGTAACTCCCTGATGAAGCATGTGGCATTGTGATCCAATTCCCACTGTCTTATCTCCTCCAACCTCGTGTTTGCTCATTTCCTCACCTTGTGCTTGTGATCATTATATCAGAACAATTAAACGAAAAATAGGTGAAATATCGTTCACAGGCCGTTTAATGCAACAACGTGATGAAAAGAGCACTGAAATTACACACCAAATTACCCAAATACTTGGCCACACAGACACAGGCCCGTCTGGAGAATCGAGAAAATGCTCCAATCACGTGTTACCCTTCTGAAAGCGAGCCGTGTCAGCTGTAAGTGGAACAGGCAATTTACTGCTCCCTGTGGTTAGCTCAATTAACGGCTGTAAACGGCCCAGACAGGGGGAAGGCAGAAACAACTTTTACAGTGGCGTACGACCCGTAGGGTAGAATGCTAATCAACCACCAGAATTGGGCCTGGCATCTTTGGGAATACTTGACAAGAACCCCACCCCCCCTAAATATCATGTATGCAAATTCCCATTTATGTTAACGTTTCAGCCCTAATTCTGATGCAACTACCTTGCCACCTTAATTACTCAAATCACCTTGTACTACACTTAGCTTGGTTTAATGAAGATTTGACATGGTTGGCGTGAAGGATGGCTGATGAGATGCAGCCATTTTGTTTGTTTTTCTGTTGTGTTTACAAATTGTTTTCTTTGGCGCGATGTAGTGTAAAGCGTGTTTTAGAGAGATCTCGACAGGATACCAATTTGATTCTCAAAGCGTACATCACTGCACCCGCCAGTCTCACCCTGTTCCTTCTCTCTCTCTCTCTCTTTCTCTCTTTTTCTCTCTCTCTCTCTCTCTCTCTCTCTCTCTCTCACGGGGGAGACGTGCAGTTCTCCTTTCTGGTGCCATGCACAATTAGGCAAATGGAAAGGTTCCCCCTAAAAACACCAAATTAGTGCCAAATAAAAAAACTGCTGTAGTTTTATAGAGGTAAAGTGTCTCAGATGAAGAAAACTAAACACATGAATCCTTCCGTCTCTGCTAGTCTGTCTTACTTGGCTGTTTTGTTGCAGACAGAAATGAGAGAGAGAAAGGGTAAATAGAGAGAGAGAGAGAGGGAGAGATGGAGAAGAAAAACAGACATGTTTACACTAGAAGTGACACTTTCTTTTACTTTCAGATCTTACCTTTGTTATTGACTGCTCTCTCCACCCACCGCATCTAATTTTGGGGGGAGTTCGGGGGAGGTGGGGGCAATTCAGTTCATTTTCTTTGTGGGGTCAGAATCAGGCGGACACAAAATAGGGGGGTGTGGATGTTGCCATGGCAACGCACAAGACAATTTAGTGTAATTTGGAGAGGGCTTAGCAGAGGACAAAAGAGCTGTGCTTCACCTCAGAAAGATGCTGGCAGCCTGGCAGCCATGATTAGAGGGACAGAATGCACTACGCTTCCCCTTGCCACTGAAAAAGCACACCAAACTAGTTACAGTCACACACACCTGAGTTCCTTTGCCATGTCTGTGTTGCTGTTACTGTTTGTGGTAGTGTTTTTCTACATTTAGTGTGGGTCGGAAAACAAAGAAGCAGGCAAAGTGTAGATAGAACATATTATCCATATCCACATATCCATTCATCTTGTAAGCTAATGCAGAGATTTGTAAAAATAGCACCAGAGGAGTTGTTTTGGTGAGGGTGGGGGTGTGTGGGGGGGGAAGAGATTTGCACATCTTAAATGATGTCAGAGTTTAAGTCACATCAAAGCTCAGCAAATCCGTCTCATGAGAATTAAAATTTTCCCCGGGGGATGATTTTTCTTTTTAACCTCCACCGCTGACTGTGTGAAAAGATAAGATTTTCCATATCCAGGGATTGAATCGAATGCGGGGACATCCATCTCAGCATCTGGTGGGCTTTGAAGCCACCCTTTGAGTCATCATTTGGAAACAAAAGCTGGTTCCCCTGACTCAACAATAGGGGGCTTCTGTCAAGATCTCCGGGGGAAGAGAAAAAAAAAAAAAAAAAAAAAACGACTGTGTCCTATCAGTGCCTTTTGTCTCAGATTGTGTGTGTGTGAATTTGCCTGATGTTACTCAGCTACAACAGAGGAGGAAATCCCCCCCCGGCTCATATTCATCCCATCTCTTTTGTCTGCCTCTAGCTCTGCAATGGCGGCTCCGTGACGGATTTGGCCAAGGGCCTGCTGAAGCGAGGTGACCGGATGGACGAGCCCATAATTGCCTACATCATACACGAGGCCCTCATGGTAAATACCCGCCCCCCAGCCACACACACACACACAGAAACACACACACACACACACACACACACCGCACTAACACACACACACCGCACACACACACACACACACACACAGAAACACACACACACACACACACACCGCACACACACACACACACACACACACACACACACACACACACACACACACACACAGACAGACAAAGAGACTGTATTATTGAGTCAAAGCCTTTAATGACCCTTTTAAACAGACTCTTTACTGTCTACGCTCCCGTTACACACTTAAACACACATAAAACACAAGACTATACTGCTGGGCGGTGAATACAGGCGTAATTGGTATGGGCTTCAGCTATAAGGCGTGCATCCAGTTTCGTTTCGCCAGCGCCCAAAGCACTTTCACAGGGACTTATCTTCACAAGTCAATGGGCCTCCGAGGAGCTGTCTGAAGGGTGTGTGTGTGTGTGTGTGTGTGTGTGTGTGTGTGTGTGTGTGTGTGTGTGTGTGCTCTCACCCCTACAGGGCCTGAAACACTTACACATCAATAAGACCATCCACCGTGACGTCAAGGGCAACAACATCCTCCTTACCACACATGGAGGCGTCAAGCTGGTAGATTTCGGTGAGTTATGATAAAGTGCGTGTGTGTGTGTGTGTGTATGTGTGTGCCAAAGATGGAGAATAACAAGAGCAATAATAAAAAATGGTAAATTGAAAGATGGAACAGTTGCAGATTTCTCTGCCACACAAAGAGTGCAAAACTACATTTCCCAAAAGGGCCAAATCCATTACCAAGCGAATGTTTGCAATGCTAATCACCCCATACTTTATCAAGGCCAGGATGCATTAACCAAAGTGGGGAGAGTGGACAGCCCTTAAAACATTCCCATTAAATAAAAGCACACGCTTCTCTCCCCGCCTGAGGTGGTTAGGGGTGCCAGGCAAGAGCAGGTCCCCCCGTCTCTCTCCGCCTGCTTCTTAACCAAATGAAGCTCCCTAAGTAGCCGTGTGTAGAAACACGAGTCCTCATAAGTGGAGTGAGGCAGCCTCCACCCACAGAGTGACTCACTGTGCTCTCCTCCAGAGGGGCTGAGAAGACGACGAGGAGGAGGAGAGGGAGATAGAGAGAGAGAGAGAGCGAGAGCGAAAGCGAGAGAGGATTTGTCGGGCCAAAAGAAATGATGACTCATGCATCAAAGTTAAAGTGTCTCTGGCAAAGACAAAGACAGCAGAAAGGCCAAGGCATCTCACTTAGCAGACTACTAGGTTACCGACACAAACTATGGAAATCCTAAAACATGTTCCAGGAACACAGACCTTCAGTGGAACACAGGCCTTCAGAGGAACACAGGCCTTCCTTAATTCAGATCTGTCCTCACTCGTATTTCTTTTCATTTTAAACGTAAACTTTGAGACCAAGTTTTCTAAAAGCAGTGCTATTCATTAAAAAAAAGACTGTGATAATTCAAAGTCATGCTTCTTTTGTGAAGTGAACAGGTAGGATGGTCATTCCATCATCCTCGTGGAAGTGTTGAATCTGTATCTATCTGTATTTTCTGTGGGATAGAGCTGGACAGTCTTCCCCCCAAATGTCAAGCATTGTGTGGTGCAGCGCTACCAATTGCCGTGAAATTATTGATGTTGGTTTACATCTACTTGGTGAAATGTTTTGAAAATCCCAGGCCACAGCAGGTCTTAGTGTCAGAGTGTTTTTAAGGAATCATAACTGAATTATTTTCACGTGTAGAAGTTTGTTTTTTAACCTTTAATGACTACAAATATAGACCATAAATATGTGAGGTTTTCATGAAAGGGGCATTTTGCTGGGAGTTAGATAAAAACCCTCTAAATCCTGTAGTCACTGTAGCCTAAACCCCTCTGGACATACCGTGGCATTCTACACATATTCTCTGTCTGTGTGGTGTGTGCAAATCTCCATAAATCCACCATGTAACGTTTTTACATAACCGGTATCTGCTAGCTGAGAGAACCTCTCCCACAGCGGCTAAAAGCCAGTGAGCTAATGCGGCATAAGCAGGTGTCCTACTTTCAAGTTTTATA
>NC_137915.1:5078938-5098938 GCF_963457725.1 Sprattus sprattus | reverse complement strand
ACCACTGTCTACCCCATCATCAAGATAACTAAATGACTCCTCTATCCCCTGTACCACTGTCTACCCCATCATCAAGATAACTAAATGACTCCTCTATCCCCTGTACCACTGTCTACCCCATCATCAAGATAACTAAATGACTCCTCTATCCCCTGTATCACTGTCTACCCCCATCATCAAGATAACTAAATGACTCCTCTATCCCCTGTATCACTGTCTACCCCATCATCAAGATAACTAAATGACTCCTCTATCCCCTGTACCACTGTCTACCCCCATCATCAAGATAACTAAATGACTCCTCTATCCCCTGTACCACTGTCTACCCCCATCATCTAGTGCTCCTCTCCCCCCTGTACCACTGTCTACCCCATCATCTAGTGCTCCTCTCCCCCCTGTACCACTGTCTACCCCATCATCTAGTGCTCCTCTCCCCCCTGTACCACTGTCTACCCCCATCATCTAGTGCTCCTCTCCCCCCTGTACCACTGTCTACCCCATCATCTAGTGCTCCTCTCCCCCCTGTACCACTGTCTACCCCATCATCTAGTGCTCCTCTCCCCCCTGTACCACTGTCTACCCCATCATCTAGTGCTCCTCTCCCCCCTGTACCACTGTCTACCCCATCATCTAGTGCTCCTCTCCCCCCTGTACCACTGTCTACCCCATCATCTAGTGCTCCTCTCCCCCCTGTACCACTGTCTACCCCATCATCTAGTGCTCCTCTCCCCCCTGTACCACTGTCTACCCCATCATCTAGTGCTCCTCTCCCCCCTGTACCACTGTCTACCCCATCATCTAGTGCTCCTCTCCCCCCTGTACCACTGTCTACCCCATCATCTAGTGCTCCTCTCCCCCCTGTACCACTGTCTACCCCATCATCTAGTGCTCCTCTCCCCCCTGTACCACTGTCTACCCCATCATCTAGTGCAGGCCTTGGATTGTCCAGTGTACTAGAACAGGTAGAACAGAACTCTACCTTTGATGAAAGCTCACGCCTCAGTGTGTAACCTTTGACCTTTTTTTTTTTTTTTTTTGAACTTATTGTTTATTGATCCAAGACAGTCATCACAAGACAATCAAAAGAGAAGAGTTACTGTAACATTAACATCCATTTCATACACCGCAAATGGAAAACTCCTCATAAAATATATCCTAACATACAACACAAAAGAAAAACACATATGACACAAAAGAAAAAGAAAGACAAAACATTTTTTAAGATTTGTTTTGGGGCTTTTCATGCCTTTAATTGACAGAGCAGTGAAGTTTGTGAGAGGAAATGAGTGGGAGAAGAGGTGGGGAGTGGACATGAGAAATGGCATCGGGCCGGATTCGAACCTGTGACCTCCTTGAGCTTCAAGCCCTGAATGTGGTCGGGGCTACTGTTTGAGCCACAGTGCCCCCCACAAAATATTTTTTTTTTCCTTTTTTAACATGTTAACACGTGAAGCCGCATCCTGTGCTAATTCCCTAAACGTGCTCCTCTGTCTCCCGTGCAGGTGTCTGATCAAAGACTTTGAGCTGCGCCCCAACGTCTCCGACCTCCTGCAGCATGCCTTCATCAGGCTGGCCGTCGGACGGGAGAAGGTCATCCAGAAACAGCTGATGGAGCTCATCGATCGGAACCACCAGATGGGCAACATCGAGAAGACCAGGTAGAGCAGGGGAGGCAGAGATACAGTACCAGTCAAAAGTTTGGACACACCTTCTCATTTTTTGAGACATTTTTGTCTTTACTTGTATTATTTTCTACATGGTAGATAGCACTTTTTTGTTTAGTACATAATTCCATATGTGTTCTTTCGTAGTTTAAATGTCTTCAGTATTAATCTACAATGTAGAAAATAATACAAGTAAAGTAAAAACTTCTCAAAAAAATAAAGGTGTGTCCAAACTTTTGACTGGTACTGTAGAAAGAAAGGGGAAGAGAGTAAGAAGAGATATTGAGTGCACTGAGAACCACTGGCCCACAGTGATTGGACACGACTACAGTAGCCTAACTGTACTCCATTGGCTTACAGTGAGCGGGCTCCGCTGAAGTGATCTAACTGTACTCCACTGGCTTACAGTGAGCGGGCTCCGCTGAAGTGATCTAACTGTACTCCATTGGCTTACAGTGAGCGGGCTCCGCTGAAGTGATCTAACTGTACTCCATTGGCTTACAGTGAGCGGGCTCCGCTGAAGTGATCTAGCTATACTCCTTTGCAAAGAGCCAGGGGCACTCTAAGTCTGATAGACCGAGTCTCTGCTACCCTAAGAGGACATACTTGTGATGACACTGATATTCAACATACTAACCCTCAGTGAGAGGAATTACACGTCATCCCCACAGTGAGGCTTATTCTCTTGAGATGTCCATGGGCTACTTTATATCACTGATGAAGAAACTGTGCTGCTTATATCTTCACATCCTCTGTGAGATTGTGTTCTTATGTCCATTAGTCTGCTGCTTATATCATCACATCGTCTGAGAGATTGTGTTCTTACTGTATGTCCACTAGTCTGCTGTGCTTCTGATATGGCTGCTTCTTTTTTCCTTTTTCCTTTTCATTGTGTTCACTATGAGGCTGACAGACAGACAGACAGACAGACAGACACACACACACACACACACACACACACACACACAGAAACATACACACCTGCAGGGGTATATAGATATCCTCCTGTACCTGTAAAACATTAACCTGATTTTTGTCATTTAAGCCAACACGGAAAGCCAGTCAAAGATGCAGAGGGTAACGACAGGTATGGGATATTGACTGCAACAAGAACCACTAGAATATTAGAGGTCTACCAACTTCCACCAATCAGATCCCTAAACATAGATGTAGCCCCACCCCTGGACCCAGTGTCTTCAGCCAATCCACTGATTGCAGTACTTGAATGAACATAGAACCATTTCCATGCTCCTGTGCTGTCTTCAATATTTGTATTTTGTGGATTCTTAGGGATATGTATTTTATGTGTCAGACACATAAAGACAGTTTACTAATGTGTTCTTCAGTGATTAAAGCAGCATTGTGGAGTTTTGGTCTGAAACTAGCGAGCTACCTACCGTACAAAAATAGACAAAATCCTTGCAAACACCACCAACAGCTCTGACTGGCATCTTTTGGCGATAATGATGGTTAGGTCATGCTGTGAAGGCTTTTCTTACATATTCGCAGGGTGTTTCGACCTGAACAACAAAACTACAGTACATAGTGCATAGCCTGGACAACTAGTGGGTCCGACAGGTGTGTTTATCAGTCCTTCGCATGACCATATAGCATGAAAAATAATTTGAAGATATTGCCAAAAGCAAAAAGATACCTCAGAAAGTGCCACATTGTTGTGTAGTGTTGCTTTAATAATCGACTACAACCCTCTACACCCTACAAAACTCACTCAGTTTGCTGTTGATAAGTGACACGGTTGTCACATATATCAAACTGTTTGTGTTGACAAACAGCAACTTTAATGAATGAAGACTGTTTTTTGAGTCTTTTGCTTGACTGCTTTTATATTAACATGCCCAGCTATGAATTCTTCTCTAAAAGTCATGTAATAATAGTGACATCTCAATGGCCATAAATCAGTCCTCCTCTACAGTAAGATGCACCTCCTTCTCCACAAGTGAATCAGTGAAGACTGACTTGGGGCTAGAGAGTGAGCCTTTTGGGGGGCGTGGCCTCATCACACCCAAGGGAGAACAGAAGTTCCAGAACGTTCTGTGTTCCTTCCCCAGTTCAGCAGGGGCAGGGCAGAATAAACACCCTGACCCTGGCGTGAATGTGTTCGACCACTACTCCGCGACTAGGAGAACTAAATAGTTTACTCTCTGTAAACAATACACACCTTTTCATGTGCCGGGCCATGATGCCACCTGACCTGGGCCTTCCCTGTCCACAGCCACTGAACTCAATGAGGACAGGAGGTGAAATTCTGTACATGTGATTGATAGAAGAAATGAGAAAATCTGTTCTAGAATGTAGGCACATTTTTGACTAATAAACACTTGAAATAGATCAGTCTGTGTGCAAACCCTAACCCTAACCCTAACCCTATGACTAATAATGATAACATTAATGATAACATTTTAGCAGCAGTGGAATACTGTTTCTGTTAACTACATCCTGGGATTCCCTTTCAGAAATGCCATGTCTTCCCCTGTGTAGAGGCAGTCAGATCTTTCCCTTATATTTTCCTTCGGTTAATGTAATTAGACTGAAAATACAAAGACACACACACTTTCATTCTGCACTCCTATTTTAATTGCAATGTTGATATTGCAATATCAATATCAATAACTAATTGCAATGTGCACATGAAGTTAGTGTGTAGGGTGTCTTCGTTTTGTCTGTCCAAATAGTTTTTTCACCCTTTCCCCCTCCAACCCGTTGATATTCTCGTGTTTTGATTGTCCTTAATATAACAATGAAAAAAGAAATGCAGACAAACTCATTCACCTCTTCTCTCATGTCAGAATGAGTGTCATTCCCTCTCTCTGTGTTCCAGGCACGAGCGAATCCACACCAAGAAAAACAGCTGCGCCAAGTGCAACAATCAGGCGCACGACTCCGTGGACGATTTGGCCACTATGGAGGTGCTGGATGAGGTAAAGGATTGTGGGATTGAAGGCGACCTGGGCGATCCCAGCAGAGGTTCCCAGCAGGAGATCTATACGTCTATACATAGCGGTGGATTCCAGAGCATTAGGGGAACTAGATGCTGTATTTAGTTCCATACGTTGACAACAGCCTCACAAATCTCTTTGATGGTGCTGCTAATTATGTATATGTGGATAATGTGAATTTAATGAAAACATGGGTCTTTCTCAGATAGCACATTGTTCTTGCTGTTCCATATTTCTGAGTCTGTGTAAATTCTATAACTGCCGAAGGTACTCTATCTCCATTGAGAACTGTCAACCTCCATGTTTTGGTGGAATATAAATGGGGATTTTATGATCACTCTGGCAGTGTGTGTGTGTGTGCAACACATTGCGGGGGATTCATCCAGGTTGTGTGAAGCCTCAGTTATTCGATACATGAGATACAAATCACCCGCTGCTACCTGCAGAAGGAGTTCTGATTGTACATCAGCCTAGTGTTTGTTTGTGTGCTTGATTTCAGTGTCCCTGGAGTGATGGAAGAGGATGGAAAGTGTGTGTTTTGTGTGTGTGTGTGTGTTTTGTGTGTGTGTGTGTGTGTGTGTGTGTGTGTGTGTGTGTGTGTGCGTGTGCGTGGGCGTGGATTTAAACAGTGGAATATGTCATGAGCTTTTGTCATTGCTGGCTTTCTGTCAGTTATTCAGTGGATATCTACACTATCTTAACTATTGTACAAATAGACATTTCATAGATTCAGAAGGAGACAGTCTAGTGGAACCACACCTACTCATATTTAGATAATTATATATTTATGGATATACATAATACTCAAATGAACTTTGGCATCCATAGATTGTAAAGTAGTTTTATGACAAAGTGGTGTGTGTGTGTATGTATGTGTGTGTGTGTGTGTGTGTGTGTGTGTGTGTGTGTGTGTGTGTGTGTGTGTGTGTGTGTGTGTGTGTGTGTGTGTGTGTGTGTGTGTGTGTGTGTGTGTGTGTGTGTGTGTGTGTGTGTGTGTGTGTGTGTGTTGTGTGGGTGTGTGTTGTGTGTGTGTTGTGTGTGTGTGTGTGCGTGTGTGTGTTGTGTGGGTGTGTAATGATGTTATTGTTTGTGAACAGAATTCTGTCACAGAGCAGCTGCAGGTACGGTATGCTGCCGAGCAGATCTATACCTACGTGGGGGACATCCTCATCGCCGTCAATCCCTTTCGTGATATGGATATCTATACATCAGAGGTGTGTGTGTGTGTGTCTCTGTGTGTGTGTCTGTGTGTGTGTCTGTGTGTGTATGGGAGAGACCGTGGCTGTCATTGAAAGTGTATGTCAGTAGCCTATCTATATCTCAGAGCTCAGGTGTAGCAACATTACGAATAAGTATAAATCTAGTGTGATTAACCTTCCCTTCGCCCATGGTCTGCCTCCTCTGTGACAGCACACAAAGATGTACATAGGAGCCAAGCGCACTGCAAACCCCCCGCACATATTTGCTGTGGCAGACATCGCTTACCAATCCATGGTGTCATACAACTCCGACCAGGTAATTCCTGCCTTTGATGTGTTTTGTGGTGTCCATTACTGCTGTCACCTATATTCATCACAACAGCATAGCAGCACATGTGTTTCAATGACTTTGCATACTTCTAGAATGTTCATGTAGCAATATGCACATTCATGTCAGTTATTGTTTCAGTGTGAGACCATACCAGTCTAAATGCATGTGTGAGACCATACCAGTCTAAATGCATGTGTGAGACCATACCAGTCTTAATGCATGTGTGAGACCATACCAGTCTAAATGCATGTGTGAGACCATACCAGTCTAAATGCATGTGTGAGACCATACCAGTCTAAATGCATGTGTGAGACCATACCAGTCTAAATGTATGTGTGTGACCAAACCAGTCTAAATGCATGTGTGAGACCATACCAGTCTAAATACATGTGTGAGACCATACCAGTCTAAATGCATGCGTGAGACCATACCAGTCTAAATGCATGCGTGAGACCATACCAGTCTAAATGCATGTGTGAGAGAGACCAAACCAGTCTAAATGTATGTGTGAGACCAAACCAGTCTAAATGCATGTTGTTAGTGGGATATGTCATCAACAGGAGTTCTTCATTGTTCAATAGCTGTATTGCATAACTCTCTCTCCTCTATGGCTTGTGTGTTGCAGTGCATAGTGATTAGTGGATAACTCTCTCTCCTTTATGGCTTGTGTGTTGCAGTGCATAGTGATTAGTGGAGAGAGTGGGGCTGGGAAGACAGAGAGTGCCCACCTGCTGGTGCAGCAGCTGACGGTGCTGGGCAAGGTAATACTGCCTCCGGCCATATCTCTGCTATCCTGTCAAACTCCTGTCAATTGGCAGTTATGTCAAAAGTGCTATGCCTCTTTTATTTGGAGTGTGATAGAATCAAAAGAGACTCCAGAGTATACTCCCCGACCGTTTTTTTTTCTCATTGAACCTTTCTGTCAGGCTGACAGGAAAGTCATTCCCATTGACAGATCAGTCTAGGCCTTGTCTCCCATCTCTGATTATGACAATGTGTTGGGATGAGGAGATTTAGACGGAGCCATTTCAAATGACAGGGGCCATTTTGTAAAGTAATGAGAAATTAGCTTCTGAAGGGCGTCTTTCTCTTCATTTGTGGTTTCATTCAAGGGGGTTGTGTGATTTAAAGGAATGGAAAATGTCTTTCATGATAAACTCACAAAACCTTGAATAATAAGCTTGTGTGTATGTGCTGAATTTTAATCATCCAGTGCTTTGTGTCTCTAACCCTATCTGTAATCAGTACAATGCTCTTGCTATATTATTAAATTCAGTTCATTATATCCAGTGCCATACTTAAGCAATAAGGTTCGAGAGGCAGTACGGTATCGTCAATAATGTACTTGTTCGAGGGAGTTGTTAGGCCCGACGCGCAGCGGAGGGCCGGCAAACCCTCGAACAAGTACATTATTGACGATACCGTACTGACTCGAGTACCTTATTGCTTTTATAACACGGTTGCCAGCGACTCCAAAATATTAAGTACAATTAAAGTAAACAGTAAGCTGCCTTTCAGGACAAAAAAAGTTGTAGACACCAAACGTTGTGTATCGCATTTCAGTAGCCAAGAGAAAATAGTCCCCCTTTGTGTGGCTGTTGCTATGCAACAGACAAATAGCATTGGGAATTTAACGTCTGTTAGACCTAGCACAAAAGCTACGTGTGTTTCAAATGGGTTTTTGGTCTAAGCGCTAAAAGTCAACTACAAATAATATTCGAGACTTTCAGTAAAGACTTTAAATACTCTGCAACATTCGCGTAGCACAGAAACAACTAACCGAGTCAATTTAGACATATAAAAAGTCGTGTAGATAGCTTAATTCACATGAAACATTCCCCACTACATTAGCCACAACACGCCGCCATCTTGGATAGATATTTCCTTTTGAGTGCGTACTGATATGGAACGCTCAGGTAGATGAAAACAGGTCGTACAGTTACTATACCGTAGAATATAGCACACCCCGGAACTAACTCTCAGAATGGTGGATTCCATCTACCCGTGTTATAATTCCATCTACCCGTGTTATAAAAATGATTTGGTTATGTTCCAGGCCAATAACCGCACGCTGCAGGAAAAGATCCTTTTGGTAAATAATCTTGTGGAGGCCTTCGGCAACGCCTGCACCGTCATCAACGACAACTCGAGCCGCTTCGGGAAGTACCTGGAGATGAAGTTTACCTGTGGTGGAACAGTGGTGGGAGCTCAGATCTCGGAGTATCTACTGGAGAAATCTCGCGTCATACATCAGGCTATGTAAGACATGTATAGATGTAATATATATATTCCCTTTGGGTGTTAGCATTAGTGTTAGCTTAGCAAAGTTAGCAAGGGCAAGTATACCCATGAGGAAATGGGGCATGATCCTCAAACAGATCCCCAGGGATCTCATATTAATTCCTGTGCTTAGCCTAGCCACAGATCAGAGACGATAAACATTTGAGCTCAAGACTGTGTTGTCTCTGTTCTCTCCCGGGGGCTTCTGGCATTTACCCCCCCTGGCTGGAGTTAATCCAGCACCTCTCATGGCCTCTCACTGTGGGGAAGGGAGGGGAAGCAATGTGGGTCAGGGGGGATGAGATAAGGCCCCCTGTCTTTGATCAAAGATTCTCACACAGAAGGTCACCCCTCACACAGAGGCACACACACAAACACACAGACTCGCACACACACGCGCGCACACACACACACACACACACACACACACACACACACACACACACACACACACACATACCACCCACACAAACACACACACACACACACACACAAACACACACACACACACACACACACCTAAGAGCTGAGCGCTGTTTTGGTCTCTAGTGAGAAATCTGGAGCTGATTAAAGAGAAGAAGCCTTCTGCATTTTATTCAGGTTTAATCACTCTGCTGCCCAAAGGATACTGACCTTTCTGGAGAGTTAAAATGACTGCATTAAAGTCAGACCATGGAGTGTGTCCAGATGATTATCAGAGCTGTGTAGCCCCGGGATAGTGCTGAAACAGGGGATAACCTGCTACAGTAATCTGCACATCGGTGAAGGCGTTTGCTTTACAAAAAATAGTGCCATTTATAGGCAGTATGGAATTCTAGTCTAAAACAAGAGTTAACGATCTAACTAGCAAACACCTATCAGGCCGCAGTGCAAAACACACAGTTCCAACAAAAGCAACATAAATGAAGCAGGTCATTCGTGAAGGAAATATGAATTTGTGATAACAGTTTGGTTTCTAACAAAAAATTAAAACCATGTTTCTGGCAAAAGGCAAAGGAACATCTGTTGTTTTTTTGTTGTTTTTGGGGGGCAAAACAATCTCTTCAAAATTCAATTCCTGTCCATTGTGTAAACATTAAAGAATGTTTTTTCTTTGGTCGCACACAGGGGCGAGAGGAATTTCCACATTTTCTACTACATCTATGCTGGCCTGGCGGAGAGGAAGAAGCTTGCCCACTACAAGCTTTCTGACAGCAAGACTCCCAAGTGGGTTATATTCACCCTCCCAGACACCCTGTACTTGCCTCTGTGGTTTCACTGCATTTTAAACCACCCTCTGTATCTTCTCCTTTTTTTTTTTCTTTTGTCCTTTTTTCGTGTCCTCCAGATACCTTCACAGCGAGCACGTTAAATTGGTACCTGACATCATGACCAGCGTCTTCTACAAGGAGCAGTTTGAGGCGGTGGAACAGTGCTTCAAAGTCATCGGCTTCACCCTGGAGGTACTGTGACTTAAGGACTTAATTACTTATTAAAAAAAGACAAAGACAAACCCACCAGTTCCACAGCTGCATCTGCTGTCTGTTGGCCTGCCCTTTGGACATGACAGAAAAAGCCAGGTGTTCTTTCACTTTGACAGAGTGAGGTTTCTGTGAAGTAGATAAAGGCTTATTGTCTGTGGGAATACAGTTCTTACTGTTCAGAAAACATGCTCACATATGCACACGTGCTCACACACACAGATGCAAATGTACTCACTCACTCACACACACACACACACACACACCCCCCCCCCCCCCACACACACACACACACACACACACACACACTTACACACACATCCACACCCCCTAGACTCAGCCTTTACAACACACACACACACACACACACACACACACACACAATATACACACTTAGGCTTAGTATACTCTTATTTTACAGCACATCAGGTCGCATGTGTTTTTGCTAAAGGGAGAGACAGCAGCCAAGCAATTACAAAAACAACTTTCATTGATCAGTGGATAGCACAGACTGAGTGCACCGACCAGGAAGTAAGGGTAAAGGCCACTGTGGCCTGCAGAAGCAATGGGGTTCCTTCATGGCCAGCAGGCACAACATGGGACGCCCAACCACTAGTGTACGACTCACGCTTAGCGCTGACTCGCCGCCAGAGCTGTTGGCTGAATGCGCAGCTCTGATGAGCTTAGTGGGTCATCTTAAGATGGCTGCCAACTATGGAGCATCTCCTCCGGTCAAGGTGCCAACCGCTCCTATCAGGTCCAGTGTGGTCCGTAGTGGGCTGTATGTGATCTTCACCACCCTATAATATCCCACCACTGCTCCCACTGTTATTGTGAAATAATCATCATCATCATCATCATCATCATCTTTCTCATCATCATCAACACTGGCTGGTCGGTGAAATTGACAGCCATTTTGACCAATCAAGTGATGATGAACGTGATTGACAGCCATTTTGACCAATCAAGTGAGGATGAACGTGATTGGGGCATTTCTGCAATCCTGCTGTCTGACCTGATGCCTGGTGGGAGGGCGGTGTGTGTGAGAATCAGTGCAGGCTTTGTGCACGCCAGCCGTGACATTATGGGATGTGGCAGGGTATAGTCAGCACATGTAATCAGACAGACAGTTATAGAGACATCCCATTGGTGTTGGGCCGCACTGTAACATTTAGAAATCGCCCGCAGACCCAGCTGAGCTGACAGACATACACACAAACACAAACACACACAGACCCAGCTGAGCTGACAGCAAGTGACACAATCATTTCTGCGGCTCTCAGATCGAATCAGCATAGGTCCCGTTATGTCAGTATGTCAGCATTGGACATTCATATTCTTTCTCTGTCATGTCCTTGTATTTATGTTGCATGTGTATGATGTGTTTTTCTTTCTCTATCTGTCTCTCTCTCTCTGTCTCTCTCTCTCTCTCTCTCTCTCTCTCTGTGTCTCTCTCTCTCTCTCTCTCTCTCCTGACTCACAGGAGCTAGGCAGCGTGTACAGCACCCTAGCGGCCATCTTGAACGCAGGTGACATTGAGTTTGCCTCTGTGGCCTCGGAGCACCAGACAGACAAGAGCAACATCTCTAACACAGCTGTGCTGGAGAACAGTAAGTGTGTCCCCCCCCCCGAGCGTGAGGACAGGCGTTGTATAAAACTTTCAGCGCAGCAAGCAGGTTGTCATGTCTGCATAGGGATGGTAGATGTGAAAGCAGGTTGTCATGTCTGCATAGGTATGGTAGATGTGTATGCAAGTTGTCATGTCAGGCTCGCTTGGGTCAACTGCTTAAGAATATTTAGTATGTGTTTAGGTGTAATATATATGTAATATATATGTAATGTGCTTGTGTGGCTGTGTTTGTATGTAATATTTATGTCTGCATGTGTGCTGATAGAAACCCCACAATAGTGTGAAACGTGCCTTTTACCTTACCCTGACCTCCGTCTAAATCTGTTTGTATTCCTCACTGTCAAATTTCACAAATAGTGTGAGACCAAAAGTGCTGACAACAAGACAGCATGACATTTGTGTGTGTGTGTGTGTGTGTGTGTGTGTGTGTGTGTGTGTGTGTGTGTGTGTGTGTGTGTGTGTGTGTGTGTGTGTGTGTGTGTGTGTGTGTGTGTGTGTGTGTGTGTGTGTGTGTGTGTTTTCTGCCAACAGCCTCTTCGCTGCTACGCATTAGCGCAGACGAGCTGCAGGAGGCCCTGACGTCTCACTGTGTGGTGACGCGCGGCGAGACCATCGTGCGGTCCAACACCCCGGAGAAGGCGGCGGAGGTGCGCGACGCCATGGGCAAGGCCCTGTACGGCCGTCTCTTCAGCTGGATCGTCAACCGCATCAACTCCCTGCTGAGGCCTGACAGCCAGCTGGGGTGAGAGAGGGAGAGAGGGAGGGAGGGAGAGAGAGAGAGAGAGAGAGGGAGGCAGAGAGGGAGATAGGGAGGGAGAGAGGGAGAGAGAAAAGAGAGAAGGAGAGAGAGAGAGAGAGGTGTGGAAGGGAAAGCAGAGAAATAGTGGATGTGAAAAGGTGTCAGAAAGATGATGTATGAAGTGGAAAAGAGGCGCTGAGGCCAAGGGGTAGAGAGGGTGCAGAGAGTGAGTAGAGAGGGTGCAGAGAGTGAGTAGAGAGGGTGCAGAGAGTGAGTAGAGAGGGTGTAGAGAGGGTGTAGAGATGGTGTAGAGAGTGAGTAGAGAGGGTGTAGAAAGCGAGTAGAGGGGGGCACTGTGGCACGAGCTAATAGGCCCCCCATTTACGGGCTACACAGGTTTGATTCAGGCCTGCTGTCGTTTCCCGATCCTCTCCCCACCTCTTCATTCCTCCTCACTTCCTTTCCAAATAGTTCACTGTCCTATACAAATAAAGGCTAAAAAAACATAAAAAAAAAATAGAAAGAGCATATAGAGGGAGAAGAAAACGAATAGAGAGGGACATAAAAGGATAATGCGAGTGTGTTAAGTGTAGAGAGGAATGGAGTTAGCCTGACATAAGCGCTCAGGATAGTTTTGCTTCCCAACTCCAGGGCCCAGTAGGATCTAATAAAGATTCACACAGCAGAGGAGCGGGTGGGTGCCAGACTAATTGTATCATAATGTCTCATTACAAATGAGCCCGACCTTCTAGCCACTCCATCTGTCTTTCCCCTCTGTTTGCTGTTCTCACTGGCTTTCTGCTTTCTTACTCACGCTCTCTCTCACGCTCTCTCTCTCTCTCTTTCACTCTCTCTATCTCTCTCTCTTTCACTCTCTCTATCTCTCTCTCTCTGCTCTCTCTCTCTGCTCTCTCGCACACTCTCTCTATCTCTCTCTCTTTGTCTCATGTCTCTTGTCTTGTTTTCCTTTCTCATGCACACTGACTCATGCATACTCACACACACACACACACACACACACACACACACACACACACACAAACACACACAATCACTCTCTCTCTCTCTCTACTTTGCTTCTCTTTCTTTCTTTCTCTCCTCTATCCTTTGATTGTTTCCTTTTCCTTAGTCTTCTCTTCCTATTTATCTTCCTCTGTTTTTTCGTCCTCTGTTTCTCTTTTCCCTGTACTCCTCTAATCTCTCCCAACCTCTCTCCCTCCCTCTCTCCCTCTCTCTATCTCTCCCTCTCTACCTCCCTCTCTCTCTCTTCCTCTCTCTCCCTCCCTCTCTCTCTCTCTCTATCCCTCTCCCTCTCTCTCCCTCCCTCTCTCTCTCTCTCTCTCTCTCTCTCTCCCTCTCCCTCTCCCCCTCCCTCTCTCTCTCTCCCTCAGGGAGGAAGACAAAGGGCTGAACATTGGGATCCTGGACATCTTTGGCTTTGAGAACTTTAAGAAGAACTCCTTCGAGCAGCTCTGCATTAACATCGCCAACGAGCAGATCCAGTTCTACTTCAATCAGCACATATTCGCCTGGGAGCAGGTACTCACCCCCCCCCCCCCCCCCATCCCTCGCCTGAGACAGACCTGCCTCTTTGGATTATGAATAGAGTGTGAATTCATTAGTGGCTCAGGGGGACCATTTGTAAGTGTGTGGGTTTTTTGTACACCACCCCCGCCCCTACTGCCCCCCTCCCCCCCAATCACACACACACACACACACATACACACACACACACACACACACACACACACACACACTCACATCCATCCATTCACCCGGTCTTTCTCTCCTTCCCTGCACTTCTCTTTAACCTTATTTCCATCTAAATGGTGACAACACGGGCCCATTTATCCTCCCAGTGTGTGAGCGTGTAGCAGGCTGCTTACAAAAGCAAAATATGCTCTGCTCCTTTTATCTGCCCCAGGAAGTGTGGTGCAGTTCTCTTCACCTCTGTCTCTGGGGGGGGGGTGTGTGGGCATAGCCTTGGGCAAGTGAGCGATGTGATGATGTTCAGTGAATGCTGTAGTCGGCCCCCACAAACGGCCACCATAAATCAGTCGCAACGAGGGTGAATGGGGAGGTCGGGACGCTTGTACCTCCGCAGCGGGGGAACAATACTCCAGCAAGACCTCTTTAAGACGAACTCCTACTGCAATTTGGAAGCGTCTCATTTTGTATGAAACACTTTTCATTGTTCTCTGGCTTTTAATTAAGTGTCACATTCAGCTTTTTGTTGTATATTTGCAGATACGTAGTCATGTTTACTAGTCTTTTTTTCTCTGTGGTTGGTGTTTATTTCATACGTTTTTGTTATTGTTGGTGAAATGCACTCCAGTGTGGTGAGCTTGATGTGACCTGAGTCTGAGTCTTTTTGGAAGGCTTTTTTGTTATGCCTCTGAGCCCCAAGGCTCTTGTTTCCACAGATGCACCTCTGCTGTCCAGAAAAAAAGAGGTCGTTGCAACACTGCACTGACTTTACCCAAGGCTACAAGTCCCATTCCACTCTAGAGATTAGATTTCTTGAATCTGTCTGTGTGTGTGTTTCTGTGTTTGTGTGTGTGTGTCTGTGTGTGTGTTTTTCTGTGTCTGTGTGTATGTATGTGTGTGTGTGTGTGTGTTTCTCTGTCTGTGTGAGTGTGTGTGTGTGTCCTATTCCTTTGGAGTCACCTGCCAGCACACGTGTAAACATATGTAAGCCTTAGTGTTTTTCCATCCAGATATCCGCATATATGTCGGCACAAAAACAAACATAAGGTCATTCCTATGACCTGGAGGACATTAATACTCCAGTTCAGTCTGTAGTTTTATGCCTGTGTGCATAGGGCAGTGGGGTCTGATCTGTTGTTTAGTGTGACGGTGATGACTCACTGCGTCAGCCTCGCAGGCAGCCTCTCTGATGTTATCGGGTTAGGTAAGCGGCCAGCAGGCAGCGTGAGGAGGCCTCGGGGTGCTGCATCCCTTGTCCAGAGCTCTGCAGGTTATCCACGCTTTGAGGGGATTCGGACGCCACGCTTGGGAAAGAGCAGGAGTATTAAATAAAAGTCTAAAGCCCAAGAACTGGGTAGAGGCACTGGAGTAGATCCCTATATATAATATAATACATATAATGTAATATAATACATATATAATATAATATTCAGACAGCCTTTGTGTGTGCGTTTGAGCAGTATGTTTACTTAATACTTTATGGTTCTTGTTCATTCAAATTTCTTCTACACAACTTCACTTTTTATCTGCTTGATAGAGATATTTTTTTATTAATTGAGCAAAGTGTTCCATTAGAACACCTAAACATCATTCCGATTTGTGTGTGTGTGTGTGTGTGTGTGAGTGAGTGACTCTCCGAGTAGAGAGCGCTGAGAGCTGTTCTTCATAGTTCTGAGAGTGGCGGAGAATATTAATCCCTTCGGCCACAGTTGGCATTAGTCAGAGGAGTCTTAAAATGGCAGAAAAAGACTGCAGAGCCGAGGGGAAGTGCTCTGCACTGAGGAGAGTGTGCAGCACCTCCATGTTTTCCCTCTTCCTCTGTCCCCCATTTCTGGCTGTGAGCTGTGTTAGCGTCTGTGCTATGCTATGCTTCTTATGCCACGTTAGCAGGAATAAAAGTGAGAAACCCACTAAACACTAAATGGCACAAAGCAAATCAACTGACAAGGACAATTCGTGTTTTTGTACATTCCAATAAGAATAGAAACGCTATCTTGAAGTGCAAAGGCACATTATTTCTGTTAGCCATTAGCAATACAGGAAGTTAACAACTCGCTAAACAAGAGCTGCATCACTCAACAAACCCATTGGCTCTCTCCTGTCGCCCGTCACAGGATGAGTACCTGAACGAGGATGTGGACGCACGGGTCATCGAGTACGAGGACAACCGGCCGCTGCTGGACCTGTTCCTGCAGAAGCCCATGGGCATGCTCTCTCTACTGGACGAGGAGAGCCGCTTCCCACAGGCCACGGACCAGACACTCGTGGGTAAGAGGGTCTAAAACAGCATCAAGGGTGCAGATGATAGGGTGCATATCTGGGGGTCATCGCACACACACTCACACACACACACACAAAACATCATAAATGGAGAGGCCAACATCACCATTGTACCAGAGGTAAAGTGAGAATCTATAGATGATAAGTCCTCTGTGCCACAGACAGCAGTTTAAACCTGCCTGGACAGTGAAAATGAGTATATATTAAAGATATATCTTTATATAAATAACTCGTGGGTAAGGGAGTCTGAAACAACATCAAGGGTGCAGATGATAGGGTGCATATCTGGGGGTCATCACACACACACTCTCTCACACACACACACACACACACACACACACACACAGCATCAGGGGTGGAGATGAGCTCACTTAGCTTGGTTATAGTGATTTGCCGGGTGTGATATGTTTGAGCTCTTAAGTCATGCAGTTTCTCATAAAAGCCTGTCTATTTATTTGTCTTTTAACTCTAAACAGGTGTAACAAAGACACCTTAATAGGCCATGTGGTTGGTTTCTGTTATGGTGATTCCTCTATGTCCAGTCAGGGTGGGGGGAGGCTGGGTGGGGGTTTCTTATATGAAAAAATGTATTTGTGGATAAGTAACTGTCTGAAATGTATACTTTTCAATAAAAAAATATAATACAAAAATTGGGGGACAGATGATAGGTGTGAATATCTGGGTCATATAAACATGCTCACAGCAATGCGGTTACGACAGCAGGTAGCAGCAGCAGCAGCACTGCCACTAGATGTCTGTTACCATAGCAATAGCATAACGGCACCATAACCGCTTTGTCACTATGGTGATTATTGTCGTTAAAGCAGCGTAATGATAGTAAGTAGGCTGATGGAATGAAATTGTAAGATGGCAGGGTTTGATATTGATGTTTGTTCTAGTACACAAAAACATGCCTCGTCCATGTATACCAGAACATGCACTCAGAATCAAACATATGCACAAACACTGAGGGAAAAGAGTCTTTTATCTTTTGACTACAGTCATATAAAAACATAGAAATGTGTATCTGTTAATCAATACAGAAAAGTTTGAAGGCAATCTGAAGTCCAAGAACTTCTGGAGACCAAAGCGAGTAGACCTGGGGTTCGGCATCCACCACTATGCTGGCAAGGTACTTGTAGAGCTATTGAGTCACTCTTTGTCAGTGTTTCTTGAGGGAGATAAAAAAATGTGATAATTCTTCCCTCATAAATGTCTTATGTAAACAAATGTGTTTGTCATTCTTATCTCCCATCCAATCCCATCCCATCCCATCCATGGTGGCTTGGCTAGGTGGTTTACAATGCAGGTGGTTTCCTGGCCAAAAACAGAGATGCTCTTCCTGCTGACATCGTCTTGCTGCTGAGGTCATCCGAAAATGACCTCATCCGCAGGTTGGTCACCCATCCACTCACCAAAACAGGTAACCTTTCACCTTTCACCTTTCACCTTTCAAGTCTTCCTCCAGGCCTGAGGCTGCTCTTGGTGTAGTGTGTGGTGGCTATCGAGATTTATTTATCGAGATATTTCCCGTGCTGTTGAAGTATATCCGAGGGAGCTAACATCTTTAGCTTACTTGAGAATATATTTTTAGAAAGTGACATATTTTCTGTCTTACAAGATATATCTTGAAACAAGTCTGTGAGCATGTTTGGTAATTTACTTTTGAGTACAATGTAATTTTCACCCTTAAGAAAGCGTTTGAAACTATTTGAACTCTACTTAAAACTGAAATCAGTTGCTCTAATGGGTAATTATACTTGGGATCGGTGGCAAAGGCTCTTCTGTGAGCGTTTGAAACTATTTGAACACTACTTAAAACTGAAATCAGTTGCTCTAATGGGTACTTGGGATCGGTGGCAAAGGCTCTTCTGTGAGCCCCCCCCCCCCTCCCTCAGACAGACACCAAACCAGTGCATATCCCTCTTTCAGTGGCATCCCCTCATCCATTCGGCCACGCTTGTGTTGTCCAAAGCTGGCCCTTGCGGTGTGAGTACCCATCCCTGGCATCGCCGGCTTCCTACTAACACCGATGATGCCACATGTCATGCATCAAGCAGAGGCGCATAATCACTTTTTAATGTGGCCTTAAATGTGTTTAACATCCCTCCCGACCACGGCCCTGTGCACACTAACAGACTTCGATAATGTTGACGCTAATGGCTGGCAGATTTCTACAGCCTCCATCTTTCTCCTCGTTTCCCTGATGTTACTGAAGGGAGCCGCTATGCTCTCTCTCCCTCACTCTCTTTCTCTCTCACTCTCTGCCTCTCGTCTCTCTCTCCCTCACTCTCTTTCTCTCTCACTCTCTGCCTCTCGTCTCTCTCTCCCTCACTCTCTTTCTCTCTCACTCTCTGCCTCTCGTCTCTCTCTCCCTCACTCTCTCTCTCTCTCTGTCTTCCCTGATGTTACTGAAGGGAGCCGCTATGCTCAGCTCTGGGACGTGAGTTAACAGTCCATGGGCCCTCCCTTAGATCCTGCCGCCACAGTCCATCACACTCCTCTCGAGCGCTCAAAAAGTCGCCTCATTGACGTTATTCTTTGACAGACACTACGTTACAGGGACACAGTGTGTGGCTCTCAGTGTCAGTCGTTGTGAATGCAGTAGGAGCAGTCAGAACGGCATAATGTACACTTAATGTAAAGTAAAGCAAGCCCTGTATGTACTGAACCTGTGCTTATAGTCATAATGTACACGTAATGTGAAGTTAAGCCCTGTATCCTGAACCTGTGCTTATAGTCATAATGTACACTTAATGTAAAGACCTGTATGTACTGAACCTGTGCTTATAGTCATAATGTACACTTAATGAAAAGTAAAGTCCTGTATGTACTGAACCTGTGCTTATAGTCATAATGTACACTTAATGTGAAGTAAAGCCCTGTATCCTGAACCTGTGCTTATAGTCAGAATGTACACTTAAAGTAAAGTAAAGTCATGTATGTACTGAACCTGTGCTTATAGTCATAATGTACACTTAAAGTAAAGTAAAGTCATGTATGTACTGAACCGGTGCTTAAAGTCCCGCACATTGTGAACCAATGGCCCTTTTGGAAGTCTGATTTAACTTGTATACGTCCCCCTTGAGCAAGTTCATGTTCAACATTGTGGCGAGAAGATGTCTTTGGAGGATTAGTATCACCAGCTGCCGCCATTTACTAATTATTTTCTCACCTGCTATGCATCCAAGATTCATGATGATTTTTAACTCCTTCCTCTGCGTAGTGTGTCTGATGCCAAATCGGTGCCTAAATAACCATCTGTTCCCATTGTGTTGTATCTCCTAATGACCCCCCAATCAGCTCTTTCTCTCCAGACCTTGACCACTGTTGGGCCACCTGATTCTACCTGGCGAAATCAGAGAATGATTCATTATTAACGTCAGTCAATGAGTCCCTTGATGTGCTACTGTGATGACCACTTCTTTCTCCGTCTCAGGTAATCTGGCACACACCAAGGGCAAGACAATGGGCACATTACGCAGCCAGCGAACCCCTCAACGCACCATCAACCTCGCCAAGGTATTTAGCCCCTGCTATATCTATCACATTGGCTATATCAACCCACTCTATTTGTCATTCAGACTCGTATTATTCTTGTTTCTATCTAGCTTGAACTTAAAAAAAAACATACTAATGACCCTCAAGAATGTCCATGAGGGTAAAGAATCACTGGGGTTGGTTAAAACAGTTACCCAGTAAAACAGGCAACTATAGATATATTGTTTGAAAAAGTAGACGCAATACACGCAA
>NC_137915.1:4971438-5073938 GCF_963457725.1 Sprattus sprattus | reverse complement strand
ACACACACACACACACACACACACACACCAGACACACACACACACACACACACACACACACGCCAGACACATTGGTAAAGACAGTTCTGAGACAGACACATTGGTAGAGCCAGACCTAAATGGGTGCAGCGGTGCAGATGGGATTTTTAAACTGGGGGGGGGGGGGCGCTTACATCGCCTCATCAGCTGTGCAAAGTTATTAACTGATGATTGTCGCCTTACGTAGGGAGAGTGGGGGGGACGGATCAGGGTCACTATGAATCTGAGGGGGGCCAGGTCCCCCCCGTCCCCAGTGCTATCTGCGCCCCTGAATGGGTACATGAGTTCCAAGCAGGGCTGCAAAACGGCCAGTTTTCCCTTCAGCAGTTAGCATCATGCCAGTGTGTTTAGAATGCTATAAAATGAACATTTACACAACATGTTGTTGATTGGTAAAGCCAGACCTAAATGGGAATGTGATATCCAAGCAGTGCTGCAAAACGGCCAGTTTTCCCTTCAGCAGTTACCATCATGCCAGTGTATTTAGAATGCTATAGAATGAATGAAAATAGAATGCTACACAACATGTTGTTGATAAGTGCCTGTCATTATTCACCCACTCTTCTTCATTCCCAGAGAGGCCATGGAGCAGGAAAGGGCCAGTGAGGATGAGGAGATCACACCGACGCAAACCCCTGTCCCCATGGAAGAGGACCTCATCCGGGCAGAGGAAGCTGCGATGGCTGGAGAAGCAGGCCTGGCCAGTGGGTCTGGAGGGGCCGACGGAGGAACGACTGAAGAGGAGGATGAAACTAAGGCTGCCGTCTGTCTCCAGAGCAACTTCAGGGGCCACAAAGAGAGGAAGAAGTACAAGGAGCGCAGGAAGACCTTGGCCGGGCAAGAGCTGGCCATGACCTCACCACACGGCTCCACAGACGATTTGGAACCAGAGCTTGTTGCTATGCAAGAGGAAGAGGAAGAGGGAGCGGAAGAGGATGAGGAAGAGGAACAGACGGAGCAAGCTGAACCTGAAGGGGAGAACCAGGAAGGAGTCGAGGGAGATCCAGACCCGGAACAGGAAGCCAAGGCCGCCACGGTCCTCCAGAGTAACTTCAGAGGGCACAAGGAACGCCAGCGTCTGGAGAAGGAGGGGAAGATTCCCAAGAAAGCGAAGGGTGTCCCCAAGGAGCATGAAGAGCCTTTCCCTGAGCCGCCCCCAGTGGACGAAGCCACGGAGTTACAGGAGGCGTGTGAGGAGGTCGATGTTGAGCAGGAGCAGGATGCAGCCGGGGGCGACGGGGGGGAGGAGGATGAGGCGAGGGCCGCTGTGGTTCTCCAGAGCAACTTCAGGGGCCACAAGGAGCGCAAGAAGCTGCAGGAAGAAGGTAAGATACCCAATAAAAAGGAGAAGAAGACGACGTGTGAGCCTTCACCAGAGCCTTTAGCTGAGGCACCCCTGCCAGATCCGACACAGCCTGCTTCTGAACCAAAAACTGAATCAGAACTTGAGGTAGAGCTAGAGACTGAATGTGTGCGTGAATCAGGGCAAGAGCCAGATGGAGAACAGCCTTGTTCGAGCGAGCCAGACGTTGACGAAGAGAAGGCTGCCACTGTGCTCCAAAGCAATTTCCGAGGACACAGAGAGAGGAAGAAGCTCAAGGAGAAGAGAGGAGAAACACAACAAGAAAAGGGATATAAAACGAACATGGAGGAGGAAGAGAATACGGAAGAATATGAAGAGGTTGAGGATGAGGTTCTGGAGATCACCGATATCCATGTGGAGCACCGCACATCCGTGGCACAGCAGGATGAGCTCCATGATGAAGAACAGGCGGCCGTAAAAATCCAGAGCACCTTCAGGGGCCAAAAGGACAGGAAGAATCTAAAGGCTGCCGCCCAGAGAGAGGCGGAGGAACTGGAGGACTTCTCCACACAGGTAACTTTACATGAACCTATAGTGTTTCAAACCAGATTACATATTTTAAACCAAAATGTAGGGTCTTTACAGATGCAGAAATACTCTTGCATGGGCCTCACCATTCAAGGTCATGGATGGAGGTCAAGGTCATAAAAGAACTTCGTAGACCTAGCACATATTCCAAGGATGTTAAGCATGTGTGCCATTTTGTTCTGGTCCTGAAGGAACAACACTCTAAACTCTTGTGATCCTCAGATCTCCAAGGCCTCACAGGACTGCTATACCGTGCAGCTGAAACTGAACGAGATCATCCTCGCCCACCAGATGGACCCAAGCAGCAATGGCATGTTCATGAAGGGAAAAGCTGTGAATGGCATCGCTCATCAACAGTCAGGTGGGCACTATTTACATTTAATGTAAATGTTGTTTACTAAGTCTGTGTTGTGGTCACCAACAATGATCATGCTGTAGATGCACTTTTTTTATCTGTATTGGAATGTCTTATGTCTGGACCCCAGGAAGAATAGTCTCCACTACGGTGTAGACTAATGGGGATCTTTAATAAACTAAACTACTGCATGGGCTGGGTGTAGAATTCAGTTGTGTTTGAACTGAAGCTGCACACCAAAACACAGGACAAGCTGTGCTGAACTAAGGCAAATACATATGCATTCAGAGTGACATTAAGTCTGCAGCAGGATTCTGTAGCTCGGACTGAACCATTTCCTGGGCAGGGGGGCATAATATATCATAAATAAATCATTGGGGTGTGATTGGCTGTTTTAATACGCCCTTAAACTGCACTGCAAGGGTAAAAGATGTATCAACGACCTTGCGTGTATTATTGTTTATCTACTATTTCAAACAATATATCTACTGTATAGTTGCCTGTTTTACTGGTAAACTGTTTTAACCAACCCCAGTGGTTCTTTATTTTCATGGACATTCTTGAGGGTCATTAGTAGGACATTAGTATGTTTTTTAAGTCCAAGCTAGATAGAAACAAGAATAATACGAGACTGAATGACAAATAGAGTGGGTTGCAATAGCCAATGTGATAGAACTCTGTGTATTACAGTGGGGAGTCCCAAGGGACCCTCTGGTGTTATATTTTACTGTCGATGACTTCTTTAAGATACACAGAGCTGACACACTGTTTTTTAACTCAGGTTTTCTTTATTTTCTTTTTTTGGGGGGGTTTTAATCCTCCCATCGCACCCGCTGCCTCAGGTGCAGAGACAGATTGAAAAAGCCCAGCTTCTGTTATTGGGTGTCAGTCCCCCCAGCCAGCTGAGATCTTATCAGTGAAAGAACGTCCCATTTCTCTCCCGTGGCACCTGATCAGATACAGAAAAAAAAAGAAACAAAAGGCAAAAGTGGGAGATGTCAAGTGCTTAAACAGGAAAGTGTTTCTTGGACGAGATGCGTCATCAGCCAACTCCCAGTGCGGCTCAGGATCTGTTGTTGGTCTGATCGCGTCGGGTGATATATGTAATTGCTTTAGGACTGATGAGCTAGGGAACTTAAGATGGCTAAGATTATATTATCTGTGGTTTCACCTCATGTCCACACAGAACATACAAAATCATTGTGTCTGAAGCCATTACTTTGATTTGCCATGGGTTCCCATTCTTTTGATAACTTCAGTGTGGATGACGTTATGGACTCCCCATTTCTCCCAAATTTGTTGTGGTTTAATTTCTGCTATATCTGCTATTCCTTCTATTTTTCAAAACGCATGAGTTTAACTGTTGGCTTATAAGCCATATCGTCATAAAATTGTATTTCGAAGAGAGTGAGTGTGTGTGTGTGTGTGTGTATGTGTGTGTGTGTGTGTGTGTGTGTGTGTGTGTGTGTGTGTGTGTGTGTGTGTGTGTGTGTGTGTGTGTGTGTGTGTGTATGTGTGTGTCTGTGTGTGTCTGTGTGTGTTTCTGTGTTTCTGTGTTTCTGTGTGTCTGTGTGTCTGTGTGTCTGTGTGTCTGTGTGCGTGTGTGTTTGAAGACTGGGCTAACCTTTTCAGTACCCATTAATCAGAAACCTAGAAAATGGTTGCCATGGGCAAATCAATTCCTCCAATTCAATCCATCTCAAATCTATCAGTTTAGTGCAAGGGTGCCACACACAGAGTGTGAATATTGGGCTGGTTTACACGCCTTCACTGACCACTTTCGAGCGGCCAGACCCATGTAATATAAGGTGCTGTGTAAATGTTCTTGGTTGGAAGAGACGCACTTGAAGAGTTTTCAAACCACTTTAATTAGTTCACTGGAATTTCATTAAAGTATAAAATTTTTTTTTTTTTTTTTAAATTAGTGAAGAAGAAACCACATGCCATGGCTAATACTAGTGATAAGTAAGCAAACAGAAATGTCATGTTTTAATGCATGTTGATAAGGTGGGCAGTTCAGTCTTGTGGCAGTCACATTCTCTTCTCTAATGCTTTTAGCATAATAATCTAATAAACAATTCAACATGTAACCAGATTACCTGTAGGCGCCCATCTTAGCAAGAAATACAACTGAGCAATAATTTCAATTTTGAATGCCAATCACATTGCTCTTTATGCAAAAGGTCATTAAATGCTAATTATGTTTCAGTTGGGAAGTGCTCCTGCAATTACAGTGACCATTAAATTGAAAGCCCCCTGAATTGGCTTTATTCCCTTTGAGCAATCAAGGCTCATGGTCGACCTTTCAGAAAAGCTTGTACAATAAACATGACAATGTTTTTTGTCTTCTCATTTGGCGTTCCTAGACATTGATGGATTGTTCCTGTGGAGGCTTTCTTGGGCTAAACCCAACACAGTTACTGGATGGGAAATATAATGATCAGACATGTTTTGGTTAAAATAGCATTATAGAATAAAATATATAACTGAAAGATCAACAATTTAATGAATAAACATGTATCTCTGTCTCTCAAGGTAGTACGGCAGGGCTCACAATGAAAATAAGAAAGTGGCCGAGGCATAGAGCAACGCAATGCTCAGACCACAATAAATATGTTCGTTTAAACAAAGTTCTATCTCGTTGTAAGGTGATCTGAAATACTAATTTCTAAACAACAGAAAGAAACGTCCCGCTCCTGTAAAGAATCTTACAGCTTTGATAGATCAGAATGCCTGAGATGCTCCTAGAATACATTAAACTAACATTAATGAGCATTGCGTTTTGCTCTGGAAGTTGAACTTGATTTAACTGGACTTAGCACTCTGCTCCCATGTCACTAACTTAACACTAGTGTGACAACCGCCGCTAAACCCTAGGAAACAATCGAAAATATACCATTTTTACCAGCGCTGGTTAGTGTAATCCCCACATAAATGCAAAAAAAAAAAAAAAAAAAAACTTTACCCAGTACAAGCACACGCAGAGAAACTGTTCTGTGATAATAGCTAGGTCAGCTGAAGCCTAGAACATGCTGTGACTGCCAGGGGATTTCTGATTGATTGTTGTCGAAAAAAATTAAAACTACATGCGCCCCGGGGTTAAGCTGTCAGTAGTGGCCTCCGTTCAATAAGGACACTGGTATCCGCTGTGGAAAGTGTTTGTGTGTGATCCCACTTTAAAGGATTGCCCTCCTGTTTTCCCCCTCAGCGACTGCTTTGAAAGGAGTCCATTGAAAAACACATAGAAGTTACTAGACAGCCAAGCTATACCAGCAGGAGCCTTTGTGTGCTCTCCTCTCCACTAGCTGGGATGGAGGGCCTTCTCCTGAGCTGTGCCATTGTGTGAAGCATATTGGAAATGGCATTTTCCCCTCAGCCTGTCTCTTAAGTGGAGAATTGACAGTTTTGGCAGACAAATAGCCCTGCTCACGTCTTAATTGCAAAGCGCCTTTTCACAGAAATTCAATATATTTCCAGTTGCAAGAGAGAGCGGCAGAGTTTGATGCTGTTGTTAACCAAAGGCTGCTGTTTTTGTTCTGCTCTTAGTCGACCCTAAGCATTTACGCACTCCCCGGCGAACACAGAAACCAAAGACGCTCAACACGCCAGAAGATTCTACATACTACACCCTCATCCATGTAAGTCACATACTACACCCTCATCCATACTACACCCTCATCCATGTAAGTCACATACTACACCCTCATCCATACTACACCCTCATCCATGTAAGTTACATACTACACCCTCATCCATGTAAGTTACATACTACACCCTCATCCATGTAAGTTACATACTACACCCTCATCCATGTAAGTTACATACTACACCCTCATCCATACTACACCCTCATCCATGTAAGTTACATACTACACCCTCATCCATGTAAGTTACATACTACACCCTCATCCATGTAAGTTACATACTACACCCTCATCCATGTAAGTTACATACTCCACCCTCATCCATACCATACTACACCCTCATCCATACCATACTACACCCTCATCCATGTAAGTTACATACTCCACCCTCATCCATACCATACTACACCCTCATCCATACCATACTACACCCTCATCCATACCATACTACACCCTCATCCATGCTAGTTAGATACTCCACCCTCATCCATACCATACTACACCCTCATCCATGCTAGTTAGATACTCCACCCTCATCCATACCATACTACACCCTCATCCATGCTAGTTAGATACTCCACCCTCATCCATGTAAGTTACATACTACACCCTCATCCATGCTAGTTAGATACTCCACCCTCATCCATACCATACTACACCCTCATCCATGTAAGTTACATACTCCAACCTCATCCATACCATACTACACCCTCATCCATGCTAGTTAGATACTCCACCCTCATCCATACCATACTACACCCTCATCCATGCTAGTTAGATACTCCACCCTCATCCATACCATACTACACCCTCATCCATGTAAGTTACATACTCCACCCTCATCCATACCATACTACACCCTCATCCATACCATACTACACCCTCATCCATGTAAGTTACATACTACACCCTCATCCATGCTAGTTAGATACTCCACCCTCATCCATGTAAGTTACATACTCCACCCTCATCCATACCATACTACACCCTCATCCATACCATACTACACCCTCATCCATGTAAGTTACATACTACACCCTCATCCATGCTAGTTAGATACTCCACCCTCATCCATGTAAGTTACATACTACACCCTCATCCATGCTAGTTAGATACTCCACCCTCATCCATACCATACTACACCCTCATCCATGTAAGTTTGTCACTTGTGAACACGGAACACAAGCCTTTTGCTCACCTCCATGTTTGGCAAATGCTTGATGCAAAGAAAAATACAGCACAAAAAAAAAAAAAAAAAAAATTGCTGGTGTTAATGCAGACACACTGTTCAAGGACCAATTTTAGCTGCTGCAGTGTATCTTATTGGCAGTGCTTTAAAACTGAATCAGTGTTGAAATATCTTCATTTCGGAGCGCAGCAGTAAACCCAAGAGGTGTGTGAGGCTCATTATTCTGCTCCTCATATGCAGGCAGCATTCATGTTCAGGACAAGCAGTGGTGTAGTGGTCCTTGGAGAAGTGGGTATACTCTTAATTTTTTTTAAGCAGCCCATACAACAGCACAGGATAAACGCCCTGTTTTGAGAAGTGGGTATACTCAATGCTGTATGAAAAATAAGTGGGTATACTCCGTATACCTGCGTATACCCTGGACTACACCACTGAGTGTGTGTGTGTGTGTGTGTGTGTGTGTGTGTGTGTGTGTGTGTGTGTGTGTGTGTGTGTGTGTGTGTGTGCGTATACCCTGGACTACACCACTGAGGACAAGTACATGTGCACCCAGATGAACCTTGACCTTTAACTCTTATTCTCTTCTCTATTTTGTTTTTCTCTTGCAGAGATCAGTCCAGGATGAGAGGCGAAGGCCCAGGAAGCAATGGTAAATGTGTATTCACATTAATAATTATAATACATTATTATATTAATTATCATTATAATAAAGATTCAATAGTGTATTCACTGAGTCTAGGTGCTGAAGAATACATGTGTGAGTGTGAGCCACACGTTCCCGACGGTTAGCGTAGGACACCCAAACTAACCCTAGGTCTGTAATGTCTAGGGATGCACGATATTGAATTTTAGCCGATATCCGATATGCCGATATTTACAAGCTCATTTTGGCCGATTGCCGATGCCGATACCGATATATACACCTCAGCTTTTTAATTATTGAAAAGTGTCTCCTGTACTAGAATTAATCTATTATTTGTTATTATGCTAGGGTATTGCTGTAAATACAGGACATTACCGACTTGATTTGTATCATTTTAGACATAGACATTCTCTCATGAAACTGAAATGGTTTCAAATATGGCAGATTTATTTATATTTTCACGTCACAATTTTCATACTTGAACAGTACCTCCTTGAACTTTAACAACTACACTCTGGAAATAGAGAGAGAGAAGGAGGTGGAGATAGAGGGAGAGAGAGAGAAGGAGGTGAAGAGAGAGAAGAGAAGGAGGTGGAGACAGAGAGAAGTAGATGAAAGAGAGAGAGTGAAGGAGGTGAAGAGAGAGAGAGAGAGAGAAGAGGGCGAGAGAACCGAGAGAAGAGAAGAGGATGGAGAGAGAGAGAGACAGAGAGAAGGAGGTGGAGAGAGAAGAAACATGAATTGAAGGGGGGTGAGATGGAGTGGTAAAAGGGCTCTTCCGGAGCAATACAAAAGAGGACGGCTACAAGGACCATATACATTCCCTGCTTCAGTAGGAGCTCATCACTCAATCACTCATTGGTGGAAAAGACAATGGTTACGCTCCAATGTCTGCTCAGCCTTACATCATAATCACTGAGTGAGGTTGCAGATCATGAAGACCCACAGAGATGGCCCTCACTTTCAGAGATGGAAAGACCTCTAGAAAGAAAAGAAAAACGTCAGATAGTTTGGAATTACACCGCGCCCTTCAGATGAGAAGAGCAGACACACACACACACACACACACACACACACACAAACACACACACACCCACACACACACAGACACACACACACACACACACACACACACACACACACACACACACACACACACACACACACAGACACACACAGACACACACACACACACACACATACACACACACACACAGACACACACACACACACACACACACACACACACACACACACACTCACACACACACACACACACACACACACACACACACACACACACACAGACACACACAGACACACACACACACACACACACACACACACACACACACACACACACACACAGACACACACAGACACACACAGACACACACACACACACACACACACACACACACAGACACACACACACACACAGACACACACAGACACACACAGACACACACACATACACACACACACACACACTCACACACACACACACACACACACACACACACACACACACACACAGACACACACACACACACACACACACACACATTCACACTCACACTCACACTCACAGACAGTGCTACATCAGGCTGAGGAATAGAGGAGCTTGAGAAGAGAAGAACAGAGGGCAATCAGGCACGACACGAAGGAGAGGGATGGAGAAGATGGCAGGGAGGGAAAAAGGGAGGGTGTCGTGGGAGGGTGACACATGGGCCGCACACGGGAGAGAGAGAAAGGAGAGAGAAGGGCATGAGCGATGGGAGAATCACCAGAGGGAGAAACTGAGTGTCTGTGTGTATATCTCTCATATATCTCTCTCACACACACACACACACACACACACACAGACACACACACACACACACACACACACACACACACACACACACACACACACACACACAGACCGAGAGAGCTGAGCTGAAACTGAAATAATGGCGCTGCAGCTCCGTGCTTGGCCTGCTATGAAACACAGTAATAAGCTTTATTTATGCCTATGGTTGCAGGCCGCCGTGGCTCTGGCTGAAGTGAAGTGTGTGGGAGGGGGGGGGTCGCTCCCGAGCTGGGGGAATATCCCAGGGCCTGTCACCCCTGTCAGAGTAATGACTGCTGACAATCCACCCACACCCTCGTAATTGCATCCTTGTCACCATGACTCATACGGCTTCATCAAGTTTTACTCTGCTTTCATTTTTTTACCTTTTTTTTTTTTTACTAAAACAATTTCCCCAGATGACCCGAACAAACTGAGGTAACCTTAAATGTTTCCTGCACTTGGTATTATTTGGATCTGTATGTGAGGGCATAGCAGTGGAGTTCAGGCACGGACCAAAATGACTGGTCCAGGTTTCGCTCGTTCTGGTTACGAGTTCACCGTACACAGGATGACTGTACTGCAAAGGCACAGTATGACTGCAAGGACCACACAAGTTGAACCTGGCCTGATCCAGGAGGCAGGTGGCAAACCAAACACAATATATATATTGTAGGGCTATGGGTGAGCCACCCAGGCAGAGAGATTAATAAGTGTAGTAGTTCCCAAAGGTTTGATCTCTTATTCTGTCCCAAAGTCCATATGACAAAGGCCAGGGAAGAACTACTAACTCAACAACAGAGTAAGAGTAAGAGCAAGAGCAGTGTGTCCAGTCCTGGGATGTCATCATGTCTTGCACAAACCATTTTTTATTCATTCTTTCGTTTTGTCTTGACTCCAGTGGAGGTAAGTTGCCAGACACGGATGACCAGTACTACCAGGGCCTGACTCCATCCAAGTCCACGGGCGCCTTGTCCAGCCAGTTCCAGCTGCTCGACGACACACGCGCCTCCACGGACCGGAGCAAGTCGTCTGACAGGCCCCTCTCTGAGCCTGGGGCCCCCCTCGCGCCCAGAGACCAACGGTACATGAGCAGAGAAGAATACAATAAATACTCTCCTTCATGTGTTTCTCAATGCACACATCCATGGGTCACATAGAGATGTGTGTTTGTGTGTGTGTGTGTGTGTGTGTGTGTGTGTGTGTGTGTGTGTGTGTGTGTGTGTGTGTGTGGGTGTGGGTGTGGGTGTGTGTCTAAATGGAAACGCACACACCTGAACAGATGCTCTTACAATATATCCATTATTGTCTCTTGAACTCGTCATCTTCTTTCCAGTCTTGGATGAAACGGCTGGTTTCAGTAATGGACATAACATATGCACGACCCTCCAAGAAGCGTTTCGTTTTTTAGGATCTACCTAGTGCTGTAGCTGTCCTTTGTTCACTGTCTCTCTTTCATTCTTCCTTTCTCTCTCTCTGTGTGTGTGTGTGTGTGTGTGTGTGTGTGTGTGTGTGTGTGTGTGTGTGTGTGTGTGTGTGTGTGTGTGTGTGTGTGTGTGTGTGTGTGTGTGTGTGTGTGTGTGTGTGTGTTCACTGTCTCTCTTTCATTCTTCCTTTCTCTGTGTGGACAGGCGGTCCCTTCCTAGAATGCCCTCTACAGAGAGTGAGAAAGAAGACAACCCGTACGACTTCAGGAAGATTCTGCGCAAGACCTCTCAAAGACGAAGACTAATCAAGCAATACTGAGGTGTCACTGTGTGTGTGTGTGTCTGTGTGTGTGTGTGTGTGTGTGTGTGTGTGTGTGTGTGTGTGTGTGTGGGGGTGGGGGTTTGGGTAGGTGGGTGTGTGTGTGTGTGTGTGTGTGTGTTTGTGTGTGTGTGTGTGTGTGTGTGTGTGTGTGTGTGTGTGTGAGTAGGTGGGTGGGTGTGTGTGTGTTTGAGAGAGGGGGGGGGGGGGGGGGGGTAGGCCTTTGTCAACCACCCTCCTCTCAGATTGTTTGTGATACATGTGTATTTAATTTTTTTGTAACTGTTTATTTCTCATCATTTCTGCAACTGGCATCTATAGAGAATCCCTCAGAGTTCTCCTCCCTTCTCTATGTACTTGTTTACATGTAGACTGTGTAATTCATACTGTGGAAATGTAATGCAACAAAACAGCTTTTCTCTGGTTATATAGCTGAAAATCTGAGAGCACGTTGTACAAATGGTTTGGATCTTTTCTCTGAATTAATGAGGCTAGTGTAATCTCTACCATCTGTATCGTCTAGCAACAAAGCAACTGCCCGTAAGTATACACAGGTCACTCTCAGAGTGACAAGACATCAGAAATGGCTTAAAACTACAGGAAGTCACGGCTCAAAAACTACAGGAAGTCATGGTCTCAGTGTAACTTGTGGGATGGATATAGAAAGTCATTGGTTTTCTGTCCATTATCACTACTTGTCTATCTGTCTCTGAATCACTGCCATTGTACCAAGATTATGTGTAGGACCACGCTGCTACACATGTCAACCCAGTCACATCTACATGTAACATATTTGATGTTTATCTGCTTCTGACATACTCATCATGAAAATATTGTATGGTTGATTGAAAAATGCTGATCAGACCTTGTAACACATTTGGGTGAGACATGTATTTCCCAATGAAGATGTCACTGTAAATAACGTAGATCATGAACATAAACAGTACTGTGTCAAGGACGTTTTAATGATTGTTAAATGCTGTACATATTGTTGTACCGACCACGCCAGAGAGCTGTGTGTAATATGACGTGTGTGCTTAGAAACACATTTGGTCTGCTTTACTATTCTTACCATAAGAATAGAATCTGGGCCACAACATTCACATTCCATCATGGTGTTTAGGTCTGTGGTGTTAATTATATTTGACTTTAAAAAAAATACAATGTTTCTCATTTATAACATATCGTGTTGTGTTTTCTCTGTTTGTGTGTGTGTGTGTGTGTGTGTGTGTGTGTGTGTGTGTGATACCAAAACATTTGATTCCATTCCCTTCCTTTTTGTGATTTTGGATGGAATTTTGAGGGCACATCAATACCAACGCCCACACTCAAGTTATGGATATAATTAAATGTGGATTACTTTAAAATGATAAGCCCCTTATAATATTGGCCTGTTTATGGGGAACCCTTGAGACTAATAACAGGTTATAGGAGCGCTTTACCTCTCACTTAGAAAACCCCAATTTAAACAAAATAAATCACTCTTAAAACAAGCCATAGCCTACATCAGCTTATTCCCTTACCTTTCCTTAACCATAACCTTTTCATATGACATTTTCTAACCCAAAACCCGCAAGGGTGTGAGTAGGTCGGAGTGGCGGTCACTGGTGCACACATTATGGCTAGGGATGAATGGAGCCACCGTTAGCGTTGGTAAGATTGACGCGGACTCTACTTCCCGCGAACCGACAGATGCAGTTTGTTTGCGTCTTCTGCATTACTCTGCAGAACGCTAGGTTGTGTCATATATGTGACTATGATTGATTGGAAGTTGAAGGTCATGACAAATGTGTAGATTATTCTCAAAGTAACATTGGCGTTTGTGAAAGGCGCGTGCGTAATAGGCGCGTGCCCTCTAGTGCGCACGTGCTGGCAATAAATGAATATTGTTTCTTTATTTTTGATGAAATGTGCGCCAGTCATGTGTATCTAAAGTATTGTTAAAATGATCTGCATGTGCCTGTTGTGGTTTGTCGGTAGCCTAAAACTGTGAAGTTTATTAACGTCTTGGTGTTGGTCTGTAACAACAGAAATAATAAAAACATGACAGCATCAAGGGTACCGGTCGGTCATATACACAAAAATAGCGGGGGCCGAAAATCATAGATCAACCCAGTTTAGACGTTATGCTACATTGAGCGCTCACTCGTGCGCTCGCACTTTAATTCTATGGCTGTAAAAATACTGCGCGCCATTTCCAGTCAAAGGGCATCATGGAGACAGTTACCAGAAGAAAAAGGCGGAATTTTCACTTCAGAATGTTGGCCCCCTTCCCAAAGTCATCAAATTAGCAGGAGGAGAGAAAAGCTCCCAATGTGTGGTCACGACTCAGCACGCAACGCCCTTCGTCATGATGAGAATCACGTCGGAATTTCTCGTGGTGACGTGAACCTGGGTTAGCATCACTCTACACGAGGCTTTTATATTACTAATGGCTTTATAACCCCTCGCTCTATTTTCCACGTTGGACTATGATATGCACTGATAAAACTGAATCTGCCACTTACCGGAAACTATTTCAAGCATTGCACTGGTCGTAAATCTGCCGGTATTTTTCCTCATTAGTTCATATTTTTGGATTTGTTTCAAAACATCGTTTCGAAATACATTTTACGCAATTCATCGCATTGGGTTGACGCATCACGTATTTGGGAAGCTTGCTGTCAGGAAAAAGTGGTTGTTCATTTTGAATCGCGTTACGCGCAGAGCAGACGCCACGCAGTTGTGTGGTACCTGTGGACGACCGAGATTTAAGACAGGCGGATACCTGAGTGAAGAGGGGGCAACGATCTTAACGCCTTGTTCGTGTTTCCGTTGAATGCTCAATTGGATTTGCAGCTGCAAACTGAAGAGTCGCCAGGACGCTTTCAGCACCACTTCTGTGAACAGCTCCCGTTTCCCGCTGGCTTGTTTTTCCGTCTGGATGGACACTATCTGTCTCCGTCTTTCGTAGTTGTGACTGACTGCAATGGCTTCTCACGGGTTTTGGTCTCTCGGTGGCCAAAATGCTGAAAACCCCGGCAACCAAAGCCCCAGTACAAGTAAGTAAGGGCGAAATATCAGTTATCATTTTAAAAAAAATAACCATAAGCTATGAGACGCCTAGTCCCTTATACATTACGCTTCAGAATGTATCAAGCGGTAATACTAAACCGTATATGCTTTGCAATATTACATATTCAGCTCGCTACGTGTTTGGAAAATGGGACATTTACCATGGTGAGCCTAGCCTAAATCTCCTAGTTCAAGGTTAACGTGATGTGAAAGTTGTAGGCGTATTTCATTACGACTCGTCTGTTTCTGTTTCCATCATTAAGAATTTAGCTACAATGTTAACGATGAAATCACGGTGCTTTTATGACCTGAATTGTTGTGTTTTTCATTGTGGTATTGTCGTGGAAATAATGCCTATAAATGAACTGTCCTCGAATTTCGCTTTGACTGTATTTGTTCAGCAAGAGCATGGTGCCAGGCAGCGGCCCAAAAATTTCCCGGAGGTCTTGGATCGAAATTATGTGGTATGTTCTTCTGACATTATCCCCTGATTTTTTGCACATTTCGTTAATTGTCATGCTAGTCTTAAATATTTCGAATAGAATAAAATACGTGTCAAATTCCTCCGGAATGTAGGTGTTTTTTTCTGTTGTTGTGTCTTCGAAGTAGTAGGTCAGTGTGAGAAGGTGCTCACTTGTTTTAGATTTACGATGTATGACTTGAATTATATTCGGCTTTTACTGAAGCAATGCTAAGCGTCAGCGAGGGAGAGAAACCAGAAGATACACCGACCAAACAAGAGCAGGAGACACTGGAGGAGACCTGCGGTTGCAATAAACCATGTAATTGTTCTAAAGCAGCCACCGGCTTTCCCGATCTCTACTCAACAGGTACAAGACACCCGTTCATTTCCCCTTTTTAAAAGAAACGTTTATTGCAGGAACACATTCGTTTAAAAGAAACTGAACAAAATAGCCTATGATGTGGATACGTTTTATTTCTAACATTATTCTATGACACATTTAATTTGTCAACTGATCACTGACATGAAATCATATTTTACATAAATATCGAATGGAGTAAATAATTGTCTACCAGCCTATTGTTTATTGTACATAATCGGATTAGTTTCAGTCGGTAGCCTGTTTGAATGCGTAGTATTCTTTTCTAAAAAAATAAAAAATAAACATTTACCCGTTTATCATCAACATGACCTTCCTCTGTCAAGGTGAAATGATCAGACTTTTCGCCGTTACAGTGTGGTGATCATTCGGTATCGTTCAAGTAAATATCAATAATTATAAAGATAACAATTCAATCATTTTCACAGATCTTCTTCCTGCTCTGGATGGAGATGCGAAGACAATGGCTTTCCTCCAGCAGGTCGTGGATATCTTGTTAGCCTATATTGTGGAGTCCTTCGATAGGTCAACGAAAGTCATCGATTTTCACTACCCAAATGAATTACTCAAAAGAAACAACTGGGAACTTTCCGACGAACCTGAGAGCCTGGATGATATCCTCGTTAGTTGTCGGGCCACCCTGAAATACGCCATTAAAACAGGTAATTGTCATGTCTTTTTAACATTCGATTTTTATTTTAAATATTTTTTTACTAGATTACATTTATTTTTTATTTTAATGCCACCAACATGGTGTTAGTGTGGCAATAAGTGAGCAACGAGTATTGTTTAATTTATTTTCCTCGGTTCTGTCGTAACTGTATTGAAGAGTTTCAGTGAGTGGACTGAATTGTAAATGGCAAATGTTTTTTGTCGTTGTAAAGGTGTGTCATGCTTGTTATTGCACCTTGTGAGAACAACACAGACTAAATCATGGTAGCTGGAAGAGCCTATGTTTTTAGGCCCTCCTCAACCATCACTTACATTAAACCTTAGCCATGTTTGGACATCCCCTTAATACAACCCTAAAACAGGCACAGACCATGCACCATAACGTATGAAATGCTATATTCACAGCCGGATTTAAATACATCAACAGCATTTAATCTCTCTCAATTCATTGTCTATGTATAGCGCACCCCAGGTATTTCAATCAACTCTCCACTGGATTAGACATGGTCGGCCTGGCGGCAGATTGGTTGACATCGACTGCCAATACCAATATGTGAGTACTCCTCCTGTCGGCTCGACCACATGGCGAATTTTCACTCATTTCCTGCCCCCCGGTTCCCCGCTGTAATGCGGTTTTATTATGCGCCTGTTTCTTCAGATAGCGTTGAGTGCCTCAAAGAAATCATTTGAAAGGACTGAAATGAGAAGCCTGGCTTGAAACGAATCCAACATGAAATTATCCCCACGCCCTTCCCCCAAATTCAGCCCTCAGAACAACCATTCACGCTGAGAAAATTAAAATGGAAGGAAAAGCAACTTTGACTTAATGGTTCATTTCAGTTTAGTTTGTGAGATGTTCCTTTGAACTGATGAAAAGCTATAGAAACAGTAGGTAGTGATGTACATTTTAGATAATGACAGTGCATTTAGAAAGTAAATAAGATGAATCAAATTAAAATCCCCCTCCTTTGGCAATGGACCAGTGGTGTTCACACATTCTTGCTAGTTACTCAATGGGGTTGGATTCTGTTTGCAATATATATTCAGTCGGGCATTTTTTCCCCCTAATCTTTCCAGATAAAAATTGCAGTTTGATAGCATCATTATCAATTCAGCAGCGATTTCAGAGTAACATTGTACTGAGGAATTTAGTTTTTTGTGTGTGTGTGTGTGTGTGTGTGTGAAAGAAACAAAAATGTCCTTAACTTTGAGGATTTGATAATGTCAGAGCCCCTGTCTATCGTCTCAGCCCAGTTTTCTCCTCTATGTAACACCCTCCTCAACACGCCCTCAAACTGTCAATGACACGCTGTTGCGAAACCACTGGCGCAGACTGTTGTGAAACAGTAAAAAAAAAAAAAGAAACTGACATCATGGACCCTGTTTGGGGAGGAAGGGGTGCCGTCTTGGCGTTTTGTGTAACCGGATCATGTGGTCTCCATGGCGATGGACAGGTTCACCTATGAGGTGGCGCCGGTGTTCGTGCTGCTGGAGTACGTCACGCTGAAGAAGATGAGGGAGATCATTGGCTGGCCCGAGGGCCGAGGGGACGGAATCTTCTCTCCCGGTAAGCGCCACGTCACAGAGCTCCGCCCCCTCCGCCCCCACACATAACTGCCCCCCAGCCCCCACCCCCCCCCCCCCCCCCCCATCCCCACCCACCCTGCTACCCTCTCCTCTCTGACTTGTTTCCTAATTCCGATGGAGGGAGCGGAATGTCCGCCTGGCCTTCACATTGTATCTCGGCCTCCATTTTGATCAGTGAGCCGTGAGAGGCGTTTGAGATGTGAAGCCCAGGTTTGTCTCACGCATGCTTTGAGGGGTATCTGAGCAGCTAGATCAGTTGTGTTGCCAAATCGACACATGCAGGGCCCCTGAAACTGCCTAGCATTGATGTCAACCTTTTTGTCTTATGTTTTTACTACTACTCAGCTTCAGATGTTTTGTGTACTCCAAATCAGTAGTGAGTATGTTCTGGTACTGTGGGGAAAAAAAACAGGCACACTCCTTTAATGTGTGAGTCTTCCGCTAATAGGGGTGTTTTCACAAAACATAAGGGAACGAGACGGAGACAAAGACAAAGACAGACAGATATGTGTGTGACAGGGAGAAAGAAAGAGTGTGTGTGAGTGAATGTGAGTGAGATTTTGTTGCAGACAACAGGGTGCCGCTGCGCTGCTCTTTGTCAGGCAGCTGTGAGGAGCCTTTGGCTGAGGCTGCAAAGCCCCGTCATCTGCCTCTCATAATCACTGGGGACTGTCACTCTCCTCTAGGTGGCGCCATATCCAACATGTACGCCATGCTGCTGGCACGCTTCAAGATGTTCCCTGAAGTGAAGGAGAAAGGAATGTCGTCAATCCCCAAACTGGCAGCCTTCACCTCAGAGCATGTAGGCCCCACTGTTGCTTCTATTATTGGCTCATTCTCAGTCACTTTATGTTGTTGTCTTGTATCATTGTTGTCTTTATATTGTTGTCTTTATGTTGTTGTTTTGTATCATCGTTGTCTTTATATCGTCTTCATGTTGTTGCCTTGTATCATGTTGTTGCCTTGTATCATTGTCTATCCTCCATCTCTTTCTCTTTCCCAAAGTTATATGGGCACATCCTTTCAGACAGTATTTTATGAAGAGTATTTTATGACTTTATTTTGAAATTATTAATTTAGTAATTTTAAATCATTCCTATATCCTTTGGCTTGGAATTCACAGTTTGACATCATTCTTTACATCACTGAGTAGTCCTTTACGGTGTGATTAGTACGTCATTTCCTGTTCATTTATCTCTGGAAAATCTGTGTCGGTTTGTGTGTTTGAACCCCCCCCCCCCTTTTTTCTGCTTCTGTGAGGCGCGTTTTGTTACCTCCTCGTATGAAATGTGCCGTTTGATTTGATTTAATTTGATTTGATATGGTCGCTCCGATGATTTGATTTGATATGGTCGCTCTGAAAGATGAAACGGGAATTAAGATATTGCATGTGGTTTACTCTGGTCTGATGAAGTGCCAACAGTAGCCATCCTTGGGCCCATGTTTACATAAATGCAGATCATTGGTGAGGAATCGAAAGTCTTTAGAAATAATATCAGATGAGTCACTCCTTAGTTCTAAAAGATAGTCCCTTTCCCATCATATTTAGAGGATTTGGATGGCGATTGCTTTTTGCAATAGTACATGTGTTGAAATATTGAAACTCATGACACTGAAGTGAGACCAGTGGATGTTATCCTTGTAGCCATAATAGCTCATCTTAAATAACAAGTAACGATCAGCTGCTTCACATACTTAATGAATTATCTTCAATGGTCACCATTTATCATTTTCTGATAAAGAAATTCATAATTATGAATGTTTATCTAAAAAAATAACCAATAACATTTTGGTGTTCTGTTGTTTCTAGAGTCATTTCTCCATCAAAAAAGGAGCTGCTGCCCTTGGCATCGGGACAGAGAGCGTCATCTGCATCAAGGTCGATGAGACGTAAGCACTACTGTGATCACCTGGCAATGTCTACCACAGCCACACGGGAGACTGTGAGAAGTTGGGGGAAGATATGGTTTGAATGAGTGGTGAAACTTTGCGGTTTTGTAGTGCATTTACTTTCAGTTACATGAGTGAAGCAACTCACATGGTTTGGAAGTCATTTAGGCCAGGAATGAAGCTAAACCCTGGGGATGTCAAATGTAAAATGACGGTTGCAAAATTTCTTCTAGCCCACTCAGCTTTGCCTGTCAAGTAGAATAAGTATGGTGGATCAGAGATGAAAGAGTAATTGGATTTTAAATTGAGTTTATAGAAATCATTTTCTAAATGTAATACACTTCCCAATTCTGCACATGGTGGTTTGAGCTCAAAGGGGAAAAAACCCATTTTGATCCAGCTTCTCTTCACCAGAGGGAAGATGATCCCATCTGACCTTGAGAAGAAGATCCTGGAGGCGAAGCAGAAGGTACCGTCTGAAACCTCCTCTCCTCTTCCTGCATGATTACACCTCCTCTCCTCTCCTCCTCTCCTCTTCCTGCATGATTACACCTCCTCCTCATCACACCTCCTCTCCTAGTCCCTGCATGACCACACCTCCTAACCTCCTCATCACACCTCCTCTCCTCCTCTCCTACTCCCTGCAAGAAACACACCTCCTCTCCTACTCCCTACATGACCACACCTCCTCTCCTACTCCCTGTATGATCACACCTCCTCTCCTACTCCCTACATGACCACACCTCCTCTCCTACTCCCTACATGACCACACCTCCTCTCCTACTCCCTGCAAGAAACACACCTCCTCTCCTACTCCCTACATGAACACACCTCCTCTCCTACTCCCTACATGACCACACCTCCTCTCCTACTCCCTGTATGATCACACCTCTTCTCCTCCTCATCACACCTCCTCTCCTAGTCCCTGTATGATCACACCTCCTCTCCTCCTCTCCTAGTCCCTGTATGATCACACCTCCTCTCCTACTCCCTGCATGACCACACCTCCTCTCCTGCATGATCACACCTCCTCTCCTGCATGATCACACCTCTTCTCCTCCTCATCACACCTCCTCTCCTAGTCCCTGTATGATCACACCTCCTCTCCTCCTCTCCTAGTCCCTGTATGATCACACCTCCTCTCCTAGTCCCTACATGATCACACCTCCTCTCCTGCATGATCACACCTCCTCTCCTGCATGATCACACCTCCTCTCCTGCATGATCACACCTCCTAACCTACTCCCTGCATGATCACACCTCCTCTCCTCCTCATCACACCTCCTCTCCTACTCCCTGCATGATCACACCTCCTCTCCTGCATGATCACACCTCCTAACCTACTCCCTGCATGATCACACCTCCTCTCCTCCTCATCACACCTCCTAACCTACTCCCTGTATGATCACACCTCCTCTCCTGCATGATCACACCTCCTCTCCTAGTCCCTGTATGATCACACCTCCTCTCCTCCTCTCCTAGTCCCTGTATGACCTCACCTCCTCTCCTAGTCCCTGTATGATCACACCTCCTCTCCTGTATGATCACACCTCCTCTCCTACTCCCTACATGACCACACTCTCAGATATATTACTCCATCTAATGGACTTCATGGTCCAGTGGTGCCCAACAAGCTCACAGAGAGAGAGTTTGGGGAAGATTTACTTTTCAGCATAATGTCCCAAACAGCTCATTGCATGTTATTGCACCCAGAGATAGTGATGAGCTATAGGAAAGCCATCAGTAACACTAGCTGCTCCAGTGCACCGTGGAAATGAAACGCTTTAGGACTGCAATGAATGAAGTCTAAAATGACAATGACAAACCGTTTTGGTTGGGAACTCAATCATCACTTTATGTCCTATCAAGTATTATTAAAATGTATTGCTTTTCAATACAAAGAAGATCGTATTGGTTTAAATGGAATGTACAGTATGTGGGGTATATTACAAACCTCCAAGTCGCTCCAAATCTTTTTTTTTATAATCAGGTGACGCTTTCAGTCACATTACAAATAGCTGGTCCTGGCTGACTGGTTGGTCACATAGTTCACTCTTTTCAAATAATGACAGTAAATATTGTGTACCAAATACCAAATTTGTAAAACATTTACGAGGAGATGTTTTAAAGCCATAGAAGGTTCTATTACTATTTTACACATGAAACTTAATAGATTTAGGGTACGTTTGGCAATCGTCTCATCCAGCTTCACTCCAGCAGCCTATTCTCATACAAGTCCTAAGATCTCTTTCTGTTTAAACGAATGGCTTGACGAGCATGATTTCCAGACCCTGTGTTGTGGCGGCCCATCCAGGCACTAAGGTGTGACCTGTGAATATGTTGTGTCGTCCAGGGCCTCGTCCCGTTCTTCGTGAGCGCCACGGCCGGCACCACCGTCTACGGAGCCTTTGATCCGCTCATCGCCATCTCTGACATCTGCAAGAAATACAACGTCTGGTTCCACGTGGACGTGAGTGGGCATGTTATTCACCTCTGGACCTCCCTTCCTAACATGTGTGTGTGTTTGTGGGTGTGGGTGTGGGTGTGTGTGTGGGTGTGTGTGGGTGTGGGTGTGGGTGTGGGTGTGTGTGTGTGTGTGTGTGTGTGTGTGTGTGTGTGTGTGTGTGTGTGTGTGTGTGTGTGTGTGTGTGTGTGTGTTGTGTGTGTGTTGTGTGTGTGTGTGTGTGTGTTGGGTGGGTGGGTGGATGTGTGGGTGGTTGTGTGTGTGTGGCTGAGTGGGGTTGAGATGTTCATTGCAGACAGGAATGTGTGGAGTAAAACCAGTGTGGAGTAATCATCATCAAGTGCTCAGCTTTTACTGGCTTCTATGCTCTATGCTCTTTGAAACACTTCTTGTCTGAAGAGTCCTAGGATGTGTTGGCGTATAAGTGAAGTATTACTAGTTTGTGCATCACACTGTTCAAAATGGATCTCTTTGTGCTGTGAGCACATCATAAGTCTGAAGTGAGTTCTGCATTGTTATTGCATCAAGAAATGAAATCAAGCTGTGCTTTAAATGCTTCAGCAGATGGTGTTTATTATGTCAGTTCAAAGTGTGCGAGTGTGTGTGTGTGTGTGTGTGTGTGTGTTTTTGAGTGTGTATGTTAGTGTGTGTCTCTGAGCCCTGCTGAGATTAATAGGTGTGTGTTGTCTCATTAGTCTGTGACTCCATATCATGTAGCCTATGGGTGTGTTATTAGCAGTGTGGGTACACAGCTGTAGTGTCACCCAGCCCCAACCCCCCCCCCCCACACACACACACACACACACACACACACACACACACACACACACACACTCCTGCATTCAGCTGACCTGCAAGCCCAAGGGTGAGCCATTTAGAGCTTGTGTCACTGCAGAGCAGATGAGAAGAAGAGAGTGATGAAGGTCTTTCCCTTTTTAGACTCCCTCCATCCAGTAGCTCATTATCCTTCTGGGTGAGACGGTATAGTGCACTCTCCATCTTTCTGTCCATTTTGTCTTCATGTAAAATTCCATGGCGGATGAATGACAGCGATTCACGCATGGCTTCATCTTGTTATCCTCCAGGTAGGGTAAGAAGTTCAGTCAGGACAGGTCTGTTTTGAATTGGGTGTTTTTTTTTCCATAGTTTGTTAACTAAATGACACACATACTTGTGTGCGAGTGAAAAAGGCTGTTTGCCACTACAGGTTTGCTCAGGTGGAAGGGGCTGTCCCAGTGCCATGTTGAGTTCTCTCACCAGGTGTGACGCTACCGTGATGATTCTGTAGCATCTGTTTTGTGTGTGTGTGTGTGTGTGTGTGTGTGTGTGTGTGTGTGTGTGTGTGTAGGGTGCCTGGGGAGGCAGTCTGCTCATGTCAAGGAAACACCGGTCGAAGCTGAATGGGGTTGAGAGGTCAGTTCTGTGGTCTCCTTTCCCCCATACCCCCCCCCCCCCCCCCCCCCGTCTTTTAGCTGCTTTTGTGATTTATGTTGCTTTTTTGATCTATTTATTTTTATTACAATACATTGTTGTTGGTTTATTGTCAATATTTATCAGGATTTAATGTTTTTTCTCCCTGTTCCTAACATTAATTGTATAGTATCCTATATATTTGGGACAACATCAGTAGCCAAAGCAAGTGGTAAAGAGCTGTGTAGTATAGTATAGGAGTTTAGATTCATTTAGTTTATTTATTTAAGATTGGTTGATAAAATGATCATGAGTATACACAGTATGCATTTAGTGTATTTATTTATGGCTGGTTGATGACATTATCATGAGTATATAGTGTATTAACATTATCATGTGACTGGTTTATCATAGAGCCAATTCAATGACATGGAACCCCCACAAGATGATGGCCGTCCCACTGCAGTGTTCTGCCCTCCTGGTCAGAGAAGAGGTATGCTGATCCTGACCAGCTGTGAACCCTATCAATGCATGCTGGCCTGAGTGCTCCATACAGGAGGCCTTCAAATCTGTATCAATCAATCTGTATTACTCCTTCAACTATACACATACTATACTCCTGCACTGTAAATACAGTATTATGGAAGTCTCATCCTTTTATACATTCACTGAGAAACTCACATTTAAGTGATTTGCTTCTTAACAGACTGCACTGTTAGTTTGGAGCTGTTTTATTCATTTCTGTATTGACTAATTGATTGATCTTACCCCTTGCCTTCTCTCCAGGGCCTGATGCAGAATTGCAACTCGATGCACGCGGTCTACCTGTTCCAGCAGGACAAGCACTACGACCTGTCCTACGACACGGGGGACAAGGCCCTGCAGTGCGGACGCCACGTGGACATCTTCAAGCTCTGGCTCATGTGGAGGGCCAAGGTGAGTGCTCACGAGCCAAGATCCGTCTAGCTGGGGTCCACCTGAGAGCTCACTAGCTGAGATCCGCCTGAGAGGTCATGAGCTGAGGTCCACCTGAGATCTCACTGAGCTGGTCTACCTAGCTGGGGTCCACCTGAGAGCTCACAGGCTGAGGTCCACCTAGCTGAGGTCCACCTGAGATCTCACTGAGAACTCACTAGCTGAGATCCGCCTGAGAGGTCATGAGCTGAGGTCCACCTGAGAGGTCACGAGCTGAGGTCCACCTGAGAGGTCACGAGCTGAGGTCCACCTGAGAGGTCACAAGCTGGTCTACCTAGCTGAGGTCCACCTGAGAGGTCACTGAGCTGAGGTCCACCTGAGAGGTCACGAGCTGAGATCCACCTGAGAGGTCACGAGCTGAGGTCCACCTGAGAGGTCACGAGCTGAGGTCCACCTGAGAGCTCACAAGAGCTCAGTATTAAATTAGACCTGATTCTTATTACTTTCCGTGTGACCTCCCATTGACTCCTATTGGAATTATTGTGTGTGTATTGTACAGCTGGTATTTCTGAGATGGAATGTCTTCTAAATGTGTACTTGGTTAAGGCATTGTCATTGAGGGTCTTTGTTGATAAGGCGTAGTTCTGCAACCTGTGATGACAGAGGTAATTAGTAGGTGATTGAAGTGATTATGGAAAGATAACAGTTCTGCTTTCGATAGTAAGAGGTGTTCTTTTGCATTGTTTCAGTGTACTCGCAGAGCTCCCGATTGTCCTTCTTATCTCTTGGCTCTGACTTGTACTCTTGATTGACAGTATGAGTGGGCCGACGTCCCCTCTTAGCAGCACCTGATAGCGAAGCTGCATGTGAGTTTGTCGTGATCAGCAGATTCTCTCGCACTTGACAGTGAGCAGGAAAGGTAATTGCTTATCCTGCCACTGCAATGTGTATCAGCAGATTCTGACATGCTGCAGACAGCGGCTGCTGTTTCTTTGTGCTTTACATAGAGGGGGCATTGGGTCCATGTGTGGCTAGGGAAGGGGTGTCAAACTCAAATACACAGAGTGCCGAAATAAAAGAAATGGGTGTAAGTGGAGGGCCGGACAGTGGGGCAAGCGCTCCCTAAATTGACGTATGCGACCGACGCGGGGACAGTGCATTGTGGGACTTGCAGTATTTGTGGTGCGTTCGACATACCAGCAGCTGCGGCAGACAAGCTCTGATAGATAAATAGATCGATACTTTATTAATCCTGAGGGAAAATTAGGCAAACCAAATTAAATTTTACCGTTGCTCATTCAAATCAATTGAACTTTTTGCAACAGTCTGAGGAGCTGGCGGGCCAGATTAAATGGCTTGTCGGACCTGATCAGGCCCCCGGGCCTTGAGTTTGACACATGTGGACTAGGGTATCCAAATTCCTGTCTCTCCTACCGGAAATGTCCTGCTCTGTGTCCCTTTTATGTTCCACCTTTGAGTCCAACCGAGCATGAACGTATGCCCAAAGGTTTTAAGATACCTGGTCATTAAGAGATTTTTATATGATTTATGGGCCAAGACACATGCTTTCAATGGAGATCTCCATAGAGACACTTCATCAGATGTAGTGGATGCGGTAATCTGAGTCAGTCTGCTATGCACACATGGTGGCCATAAAGACGGGCTTGGTGATGCTCAACACAGCCCAGGCCGTGGCAACCGTCCATGGCAACCGTCCATCCTCACTGACCTGTCATATCTGTAACAAGAGACATAAGGCCAGGCCGCAGGGATACAGTTTCCCTGCCTCAGAAACCTGTGGAAGGTTCTGGAATTATCATTTAGCCTTGCTCTCGGTAGATGGATGGTTCTGTTTAAGTTGCTTTATCAGCTGGCTGGAACCCTGTTTGTCCGTGTTTTATTCCAAGTTGTTGTGCTGTGCGCTGTTGATTAGCATGTTGGCCTATCAGAGCTGTTGCCATGGTTTTATCTTTCGTGTATCAGACCCTGGGGGGGAAATCACCTTGTCAGACCTTTTATGTTAACACTTGTGTGTGTTTGTGTGTGTGTGTGTGAGTGTGTGTGAGTGTGTGTGTGTGTCATTTATGTTGACACTTGTGTGTGGTTGGGTGTGTGTGTGTTTGTGTGTGTGTGTGTGTCATTTATGTTAACACTTGTGTGTGGTTGTGTGCGTGTGTGTGTCATTTATGTTAACACTTGTGTGTGTTTATGCGTGTGTGTATCCACAGGGCACCATCGGTTTTGAAGCTCAGATTGACAAGTGTTTGGAACTGTCGGAATATCTGTACAACAAGATCAAGGACAGGGAAGGATACCAAATGATCTTCGACGGAAAAGCAAGTGTCCACTCTCTTTCTCTCTCTCTCTCTCTCTCTCTCTCTCTCTCTCTCTCTCTCTCTCTCTCTCTCTCTCTCTCGCTCCCTCCTTCTGTTTTGTCAGGCATCATTATGGATGCTTTCCTTGGTGCTTTCTAATGGCTCTGCCACGCCGAACGACAAGATGAATGGTGCCACTTTGAAGATGAAAAATGTCTTCGATTACCTTCAAAGGTGTCACCGGACTGTGATGCTATTATTCTGGATGGCAGGCATAAAATGACAGGCAATTAGTCATACTACAGATAGACATGCAGATGGCTTTATTCTGCACCACAGCTCAGCTTAAAAATGGACCCATATGCACATAACAAACAGTGTTGCCTTCGTGTTTAGCATTTCACAGAGTGTTCCTCATGTGCTGTTTTTAGAGGTCACTGCTGCCTGCCAGAGTCTCTCCTTGAAGCGGACAGGGAATGCATCAGAGCTCATTTGCATGTAAATTGTAGCTGCCGCTAAACTGACATAACAATTTTGCTCCAGGGTCCCACGTTGCCGCTCGGCCTCAGCAGCCAATGAGCAGAGATGAAGCGGTTACTTAAACATAATCGAACGCTTGGAATTATAAAAACATTATCCCGGCCACCAGGAAAGCTTGACATTTATTTCACTGCTTGCTTGCTGCTGTGGGGACTCCAGGGGACAAAGCTTTCAGAATGTATTTAGAGCTGTATGTTTACTAAAAATCTTAAGTTTATACAGTCAGTTTGAATGTTTGTTTTACTGTTCTTAAAAACCTACCTTTTATAAACAGTTTGCCAATTTCAAGTGAATTCAGATCCAGTAATTTTCTTCTGTTATTTTGTCATCAGCAATACCCTATAAACCTTTAAAAGTCTCCTGGATGGTTTTATCTTTTTCTCTGAAACACCTTGTGTTCATGCTAACAATGTGCTATGCTGTTTACAATAATACTAATTATTCATATTTTAATCATTATTGTTCATTATCGTACATTAGTTAATTAAAGTGTATTAATGTGCTACACCTTGTGTTCATGCTAAGAATGTGCTATCCTGTTTACAATAATACTAATTATTGATATTTTAATCATTATTGTTGGTACATTAGTTAATTCAAGTGTATTTTCTCTGTTCTGCTCCTTCAGCCTCAGCATACCAACGTGTGCTTCTGGTACCTACCCCCCGGCGTGCGCTGCATAGAGGACAAAGAGGAGAAGAAGGAACGCCTTGCCAAGGTGCCGCCGCTTCATCTCCCTGTGCTCAGCTATGGGCTTTAAATACTTCTGCTCAAGTCGGTTACCTTCCTTAACAAAAGATGTACTACTGCTTCCCTTAATATACCAGAGTTTATTTTAGACAGAGAGATAGAGAGGATGAGAGACAACGAGAGAGAGAGAGAGAGAGAGAGAAAGAGAGAGAGAGAGAGATTAAGAGTGGTCAGGAGAGACAGAAAAAGGGATAGTGAAAAGAGAACGCATTAAAATCTGAGACTTATCCGACAGTGTGTGAACAATCAGGATACAATAAATATGTGTTGTGCGTCTGAACAAAGCACCACTCATACACACACACACACACACACACACATACACACACACACACACACACACACAGTTTTTTGCCTTTGCAATAGGCCAAATAAAAGATGAATGATATAGGTAGAGGGAATTTAGTGACTAGCTTTAAGGAGAATCATCTTTTGAGAGATAACAGCAGCATGGTGGCTATGAATGGCCACAGTCTGGTTGTAATCTACACAATGCCCATGTTGTACACAATGCCCATGTTGTCACACACAGCCTACGCGTCACCAGTCTGCACCAGTTGACCCAGGCTATTCCGCTGCTGTCATGACTCTGACTAAAGGCTATAGTCGTTTTTTTGTGAAGTCTTCAGGGTGTCAGGCTTTGAGTGTAGGAGATGCCAGGCTTTGTGACCGTTCACTGACCCAGGCCCCTGGCCCCGTGGTGCTGGGCTAGCAAGTAGTAAGCAAGTAGCAAGAATGAAAGCTGAGTACATGTTGAAGGGGCTTTGTGCATCAACCCAGGCACCTACGTACAAACACTTTTGTAAAACACAAAAAAAAGTGATTCAGTTTTCAGTCAGTCCCTGTGACAACTGACAACTCAGTAAGGACACACATTGAGTGTTAAAAGCTGTTAAAGGAAGTAATGGCTCTTCCCACAGCATTCCTCTCCATTTAAGCCTGTCGTGTTGTGAATGGTGTTGTTGTGAGAGTTTAAAAGGCCCTCCCCCCAGTGTAGCCAGGCTTTTAGGGAGCAATTGCTCTTCATCAGCCAGAGCCTCTGGCAAACAGCTAGCAAAGGAACACCTGCAACACATTTTGGAAGAGAAATAGGGGATAATTAGAACATGTTTAAAGCTGCCAACAATCTTCTTGGCAGGTCTGTCCTTTGACTTTTGTTGAAACCCTCCTTTTTCAGATAGCCAGCGACGGGACGTTTTTCGGGAGTTCAGGGAAAAAACTATTTTTTTAATATCAGATTTAGTAAAACATGCATACCCAGTGACTGCAATGGCTGTAATATGTAATGGTTATGTTCTAACCCTCAATGTAGGGTACAAGTTCACTCATATTAAGTCCTACTGCTGCATGTAACATTCTAGATTAATGGACATTTCTACCTGAAGTAAACCTGATGTCTCAACAATTCAAGCACACTGCACAAGGGTATTCTCATTCTCACCTGCTTTAAAATGCACCGCACAGATTAGCCTGCTAAGCATACAGAAATAAAGACGTACTAGGGAAGTGTAGTCCAACGTGCCCACGTAGTTTTTGTCCTCCAGGAAAAGAGGTTTCCAGGAAAGAAAAGCCTTTGCGTATGAATACGGATCATTGAGGCATGGGGTTGTAATTACATGTGAGAGACAATCACACTGGCCTGAATTGCCCATTTCTGCCATTGTGCTGCCACTCAAAAGCGATGGGGCGTCCCACCGTGGTCGTCAGAGGAAGGACTGCCGTTCCTTTTCAAACAGAGGAACTACTCAGTGTTTTAATCCCAGACGAAGGCTTTTTACCCAATCAACCAAACATGGGAGATTTGCCCACGCTTGTGATTGGGTACATCCTTGACTCTTGTTCATATCTAGTTGTATAATGTGTTTTGTTTATGTATTTTGTCTATTTTGTTTTGTTATAATTTGTTTATTTATTCTTCATCTGTATTATGTAGCCTCAATCAGGGCTTTGCTGCAAAAGAGCCCTGTGCTCAGTCAATTCTCCCTGAATAAATAATGATGACGATACCTGTTGTTCATATCTCACACTTGCCCTTTGTTGTTGTTGTTGTTTGTGTCGTCAGGTGGCCCCGGTGATCAAGGCCAGGATGATGGAGTACGGCACAACCATGGTGAGCTACCAGCCACAGGGGGACAAGGTGAACTTCTTCCGCATGGTCATCTCAAACCCAGCCGCCACCTTCGAGGACATCGACTTCCTCACCGAGGAGATCGAACGGCTCGGCCATGACCTCTGAGCGACCCCGAAGCGCCGCCCGTGGAGAGTGCCAGGCTGAGAGCTCAGATACTCAGTGTCTCCTCCAATGGAAGAAATGTTGTGTCTGTGAATGTACCTGCACTGCGATTCTTCAATTTGTCTCCTCTGGCATCTCCTAGAGATAGTTATATTTAAGAAAAGGTTTAAGAAAAAAAAGAATTTAAAATCTTTATCTCTATATTAATATACAGTATATATGTATACATATATATTTCAGTATCGTAGCGTTGTCGTGGCCTTCTCGGTCCAAAGCCATGTGAAAGTGTTTATGTCTGCTTTTCATGTTGACATTAGTGCATTTGACGTACCATCATAAGTACTTAGTGTAAGTATGAGGACATTTATTCTTCGATCCTAGTGCAATAGCAACTGAATTAGTTCATACTAACCTTAATCAGACTTCATAAGTGCCAGAGATATACGGAATATCTATTGATTTATTGGGGCACTTAAGCTTACCTCAATTTGGGACTACTGCCTTTACAATCACTGGCGTCCTGTATTGATCTCTTTTAAGGTTTGTCATTTTTGTTTTGTCTAGAAAAGGGGAGTGAGAGAAGTGTAGGTGACAAAGGTGGTTGGTTATCATATCAATAATCGGAAAAACGGAATATTTCCTTATTGTGGTGTGCGCATTCATGTTTCCAAACAGCATTTAATCGTCAGCTTTTACATCTGTACCTCGTTTCTTTCATCCCACGGTCAGGTCCTAGATAGAATGGGTCACTATGGTTACGCAGCCTTCGGGACTCCTGTGTCTTTTTCCTTCCTTCGTTGGGAATGGATAAATTGTACGGGTACTCAGCTGTCACAAACATCACTGATGTTTACCTAAATGCTCTTTGAAAGGGATGAATGCTGAATAGATGCAACATGCTGTCTGTGTGGTGTGAAGGCATTGCATGGGGCCCGTCTAGTCAGGCGTAAACCTGGCTGGTTCCGTAAGCGTTCAGGAGAGTGAGAACAGTGCCTGAAGACGTTGATGGCGATGTGGACCATGACCATGACACAACTGCAGCATACAGTACACAGAATCATTTGCCAGTTTGAGCTAACCTAAGCGCACAAACACCACCTGCCCATGCCTCTGACAAAAATAACCTCTTTTCTTGTCAACGTAGAGGTCCCGGGTTTAGCAGGATGCTTTCATCCAAAGCGTCTTACGTCGAAAGCATCCTGCAGTGGCTGGGAATCGAATCCAGGTTCACTGCTAAGAGGGTGGAAATGCTAACCACTGCATCAGAACAGCCTTTTCATATTTATAGCAGGATCTTCTGTCAGGGTCTTCTGTCCGCTTCTGTTCACAAGCTCCATCTTTAACTGTTCAAGAAAGTGTCTCCTATTCATTGATATTTGCTAAGTCCTGTACGTCTGACTTTATGGGATTTTAGTCTTTTGAGAATACTGCTTGGAGTCCATGACCAGCTTGTATTGGGGTGTGTTGTGGTTCACAATGCCGGTAAGATGCGGTAGAAATGTTTGTTTGAGAACACACCGTAAAGTTTTCTCTAGTTTTCATACATTAACGGGTGCTGACCAACGCATGGAGAACAATAGGTCATTTAGCGATGTTGAATTGTATCACATAGAGAGGAGCTACTGTCTTTTAGTCCCTTGACTCATTTACCAAGAGGACATTCTCAGTGTAGATAAGCTGGACTCCCTGGAAACCGATGTCAAGGTCTGAAGGACAGAAATGTACAATCAAAAGCAATACAAGCCACATGCTGAGTGACCCGGTGGCTCCTTTTGAGGATCAGTCTTCATTTAAATAAAAAAAAGACCTATTTAATTATATTCCTAGCACATTTCTGGGGATCCTATGAAGTAGGATGTATATGGGAAACATTATTTAAAATGACAAAAATATAAATTATATTTATTGTGGAACCACCAGTTTAGTATGTTTTGTAGTTGATTCAGTCTGCTTGTGCGGGCAGTCTGGCTATGTAGCGATGACCTGGGGGAGGTAGGAGACAACGTTTTTAAAAAGCACAATTACTAATGGCATAGTTGTCCACATCAGCTTTCAATCAGTTTGTATGTGGACTTTTAAGATATCCATGACAGAGTGCAGATATATGTGTATACTTTGGTGTATATAAGGCAAATAACCAGAGTCTATTTGTGAAGTAAAATATTATTTTGTCTATTTAATAGAGTTTATCTGACTTTAATCCCACTGGTCATCAATGCTTTGAGGTGACAGAGAGAGAGAGAGAGAGAGAGTGAGTGAGTGAGTCTCGGTGTGTGTGTGTGTGTGTCTGTGTGTATGCATGTTGACATGAGTGTGTCAGACACATGAGGTATAAAATGTTATATGTCACCTAACGTAAAAGACTTACGGTTTGTGTGATCACAGGCTGTGGTCCTTCTCCTTTATTAAGAGCGCAGACTCAGTGTTGCCATACTGGCATAGAAGGCCCAGCACATTCTGGAATAGGAACTCAAAAGAATATGCAAAGCCATTTCTACAACACTGAAGCCTGTGGTCATTGTGCCCAAGTGATATACTTGACAGGATGTGCCAATATGTATTTTTTTGTGTGTTTGTAACTGTGTTGCCTTAGTATCAATTTTACGGTATTTGTCTCGTTCTTCTCAAGGAGAGGTTGTGCACTTTAGCTTTAATGTACAAAGCTCTGACTATGTGCAATGTTGAAATGGTTGTTCATTGTTTGATGTAGGGTAAAAAAAGTGAAAAAAAAACTACACAAAAAAAAAACAATCAACAACTGTGATTTGTCGAATGTGTCACGCTTTCTGTTTGAAGGTTGAAAGTGGAAACTTTGATTTATTTCCTGAAACCTTGCTTCTTCAGTTGCTTTTGTAGTTTGAGCTACTGTACTTGTAGATATAACAAAGCTACCTTGTTCCTGTATCTACCTACACATCAGCAAGCTAATTTATTGTTCCGTAGAACATGGAGAGGACAAAGTGGACTTGCGTTTTTCTGTCCCCACCTCTGATTTGGCAATGTGATTTGACTCAGCATCCAGTCACCTCAGCCTCTCATAGAGGTAGTCTTGAAACGTCAGCCATTTTGTTTTCTAACCTTGCTGTTGCTGCTGTTGCTGCTGCCACTGCTACTGGCCTTGCTCACTTTGCACGTGCATGAACGCTTTCGCTTTCGCTTTCCCCCTCAGCCTGTGAGATTACATACTTGTGAGGGTCTTACCCAACGTCAGCTCTAGTGGCGAGTGATTATTGTAGCTTTATAACATAGCGTAGTGTTGCTTCATGTGCCCGTGTTGTCCCCTCTCCCTGAATATGGCTATGTGCTAAGCAAGCATGCGCTACAGCCTGTCTGCTTTCTGCTGAACTGTTTGTCCTCCGTCTTTTTCTCTGTCTCTTTCCTCTTTCTCGCTCTTTTCTCTATCATATGTTTGGATGCAGCTCTGGTGTGGTTTTCCTGTGGGCGCACAGCATGTTACCCCCAAGTATCTTCTTCGCCTTCTCAAAATCTCTTCTCTGAAGCTTTGCCCTCTGTAGCAGCAGCCAGCTTTCAAGAAAGAAATGTGTTAACTCTGCTTACTGGCTAACCACCAGCTCTCTGAGCTTTTGCGGATGTATTTCCTCAGCCCATCTGTGATGAATTTTAGCGACTTGACAAAACAGGGTATCTTCATGCCTCTGAAGTGAACGTTTTATTTTCGTATAATTGATTTATTTTACTCACTGTCGGTGATGTCCTTTGATTTTTTCTGAGGTCTTTATCTCGAGCGACTGTGTGAACCAATATGTTGAATCGGAAAAGTAATAGATGTGTAAGATGCCAGCCTCTCTGAAATACAAAAAAATAAAAATAAAATAAACTGTCCTTTTGGCCTGTATGTTAACCTCCCTTGGGAAATACAAAATAAACCTTCTTGCCAAACTGACTAACTGACTAGGTTTTTACTGTGTACTGAGTTGTTCAATGGATGAGTGATTTATTCTGCTGCTGGCTTTGTTTGACCATTCAGTTTTTTCCTTTTATGGTCGTCCACTACTCTTTAAAACGCCCAATTTTCTAATCAAAAGTGATCTCCACTTGCAGTTCTCGTTCATTATTTGTGAGCAATTGCAGTTCGGACAGCATGAAAAGAGTTGGTTTGCACTCTCAGTGAAACTGAGGACTCTCCCAATGCATTAGGATAGCAGGAGCAGGTGTACCAAAAACCCTTTATCACTGACAATGAGCTCCACTAGATAATGAGCAAAGCCCCGGGATAGAAGGTGAAACCATGTCGGCACGGTTACATAAAGCTCTTGTTATGTAAACACAGAGCGGCTCTTGTGAAGAGGGACACTTCAGCTGACAAAGAGGTCCATGATTGCAGGCAGACCTTACATTTGGGCCCTTCTCTGCTTGATAAGCACACTTTCATAATGCTTTTACTTTCCTCTCCTCTCCTCTCCTCTCCTTTCCTGTAACTCTTGTACGTCGCTTTGGACAAAAGCATCTGCTAAATGACTAAATGTAAATGAACATGTAGCTCTTGTTCTGCAGCAGTTTTTAGCCCCTGCTTTGCCTGTCCTCTCTAAGACTGACTCGTGTTTGGAGTGGTGGAAGTGCTTCATTAGAGCTGGACACTCACCCCCATCTCAAACTACCTTCATGGGACGTCATGGAATTATTATCGCAGGGGGGATGTTTTTATCCATTTGACCGAATTGAACAGGACAGTGTGGAGGGTTGGAGTGCCTCTTTTCATTCTGGGATTGGTTTTAATTTGGTGTCCTGATGGCCACATTTATATCATGGGATGTTTTTATCCATAGAGTTATCCATTAGAGTTATTTTACCTGATGCTGTTTGAGAGACAGGCGAAGAAGCACCACAAGAGGGCGCCCAAGAGTCTAATGGGCATAAGAAAATAGCAATCTGTCACTCAATGCAAACATGCTTGCTGGTGTTGTGATGGGGTGGCACTGTCATCTACCTGTTAAAAGTGCCAACTACGTCCTCTAGATGGCGCTTTCACCTCACTTTTTTGTGAGTGTATAGTGTGTCTAGTTCCATCATGAAACACTGAAGTCGATGGACATTTTTTAGGGTCGAGGCAAACATTCCTCGCAAGCCTGCTCATTCAGTTTTTGTCAAAGCAGAGGTACAGGCAAAGTTGACATCTATCAGACTTTAAATGTTCACAAGTGCAACATTTCTTCCAACATGACTCCATCATGCGCACATTGGATCCTGGACCGAGTTGAGGGGGCGGACGGCCACACTCGCTTCCCAAACACCGCCAAACGCTTCCAGATGGCATGTCTCTTCCCCTCATTTCCCCTTTCTCAGGAAACCAGACTCATTGACTTCCCGAGACTGGGACTTGGAGGGGGGTGGTGGGCAGTGGTGCTTGAGGAGCTTTGGGGAGGACAGTAAGAGTTGTTTTATATAGGCATCTAGTACTATGTAAATATCACCATGGTATATAGGCATGTGAAGGACAGATGACAGATGACAGATGTCACCTGGCGTACCAACCAGTCACTTAGGTATTGCTCTTTGTAGGGCTGTGGTCCGGGTCAGACCTCCCTGCAAAAAAATTTAAATAAAAAAAAAGCTTTCACAACGAGACATTGCCAAAAGACATGAGATACCATGCTAGCAAGCCTTTTATAAGTGGTCACTCTGCTATAATTGGTGTTTGTAAAGATTATATATAAATACAAATATATAAACATAGTATATGTGTGTGTGTGTGTGTGTGTGTGTGTGTGTGTGTGTGTGTGTGTGTGTGTGTGTGTGTGTGTGTGTGTGTGTGTGTGTGCTTTGACTACACAAGAACTCTTTGTCATGTCATGTCAATAATGTTGTTACACGAAAAGAAATGTCTTACATGGATAAAAAGGACAGCAATTGGGTTGTCCTTCCAAAATTTGATGGATGTTTTCTACGAGAAACTTAGCAGCCACAATATCATCTGTCTCCTTTGGAGATGTGCTGAATGATATGGTTAACCCTCATCTGTCTCCATCGCTTTTGTGTTGAATGATATGGTTAACCCTCATCTGTCTCCATCGGAGATGTGCTGAATGATATGGTTAACCTTCATCTTACTGTCTCCATCGGAGATGTGCTGAATGATATGGTTAACCCTCATCTGTAACAGACGTCAGGGACACCTAATCTGCCATGACAACCTTTCACACAGTTTTGGACCTTGTGAGACATTAGTATAGTCCTTGGGACAGACCCGCATGATAACATAGCCTTTGCAGAGGGCCTAATGAAGATCCCATAACCACAGTGGTGTAGTGGTCCATGGAGAAGTGAGTATACTCTTAATTTTGCATTTTAAGCAGCCCATATAGCAAAGGATAAACACCCTGTTTTGAGAAGTGGGTATATACGCAAAGCTGACTGAAAAATAAGTGGATATACTCCGTATATCTGCGTATACCCTGGACTACACCACTGCAGAACCTATGTATGAGCTGATTTAGATCAGACCTGAACCGTCTCTGGAGTCGATCTAGCTGACTTGGAGACAACCTCGACAATAAATAATGTCATGCTGAAACAGTCGCGTTGAAATTGTTAAACTGCTAGTGTGCTTTATCTCACTTTCTCTTCATCTCTTTTTCAGGCTCATTTATTCTCTAGTTAAACTGCTATCGCTAGTGTGCCTCCTCTATCTCATTCTCTCTCTCTTCCTCTCTCTCTCTCTCTGTCTGTCTCTTGTTCACTAATATATATAAGTGTGGGATGGTGTGGGAGTGTATGTGTGTGCACATCAATAAAAGAAGCCAGATTGTTACCCCCTGAGAAAGACTTAAGAATCCAATTAGAAGGGTGATAACAGCCATGATAAATATTTGCGGGGAAACAGCTGGAAGTGCTTGAAAAGGCTTCCTTCCTCAACAACACTCTTCAAGCTGCATTCAGGTCTGTGTGTGTGTGTGTGTGTGAGAGAGAGAGAGAGAGAGAGAGAGAGAGAGAGAGAGAGAGAGAGAGAGAGAAAGAGAGAGGCTTCCTTTCTCAACAACAATCTTCAAGCTGCATTCAGGGCTCGTTCTGTTCCATCGCTAAATTTGCACTACAGAATGCAAACACCCATGGAGACAACCACAAGTCTGTGTGTAGGTGTGTGTTTGTGTGTGTGTGTGTGGGTGTGTGTGTGTGTGTAGTGTGTGCACATGTGTGTGTGTGTGTGGGTGTGTGTAGTGTGTGTAGTGTGTGCATGTGTGTGTGTGTGTGTGTGCACGTGTGTGTGTGTGTGTGTAGTGTGTGCACGTGTGTGTGTGTGTGTGTGTGTGTGTGTGTGTGTGTGTGAGAGAGAGTGTGTGAGAGAGAGAGAGAAAGAGAAAATCTGCAAGTTTCTGTGAGTGCTTCTGTTGATTAATTTGTATGACTTTATTTAAGTACATTGTCTTTTTCATCGCACGGCTTGCATTTTCTTGTATTTCTGTATTTTTTTTGTGTGTGTGTGTGTGTGTGTGTGTGTGTGTGTGTGTGTGTGTGTGTGTGTGTGTGTGTCTGTGTGTGACTGTGTGTGTGTGTGTGTGTGTGTGTGTGTGTGTGTGTGCGCGTGCGTGCGTGTGTGTGTGTGTGTGTCTGTGTGTGCGTGTGTGTGGGCCTGTGCACAACCTGCATTGACTGCACTGACGTCTGGAGGCAAAGGGATCAAAAGGCCTCTGCATCAGGGTGTTTGCTGGGAACCAGAGCTGTGTTGCCTGTTTCACACACACACACACACACACACACACACACACACACACACACACACACACACACACACACACACACACACACACACACACACACACACACACACACACCAGATGAGAAAGTTACACTGGCCTGTTCCTGGTTTCTTCTACACATGCTGTTTTTTATCTAGTTTGGGGGTTGGCTACCAGCATCACTCTTTCTTTTCCTCTGTTTCTTTTCCTCTCTTTTGTTCCAGTGAAGCAGCTGGCACTAGCATGTGGCTAACACATTGGCCAACACATTGGCTAACATATTAACCCCTGCTTCTATTTCCTCTCCTACTTAATGACTTGTTTAATGACTGATGCAGTCAAAACTGATTTTTACAATGTATTTATGATTTCACAGGAGTATCAACGCATCTATTTGCACTTTAACAGACTTGTGTCTCGCTTGTCACTTTCTGTGAGGAGACACAGATGTTTTCTCTCATGTGTTTGTTGGTATATTCCGTCAACAGCTGGACAAGAGTTTCAATACAGGAGAGGATGGGGAGAGGTACATGCTATTAACCAAAAAGGTTTGTTTATTTTTCGTTTATTTTGCGTTATGAGTTGGCCATGTTTTCTTTTGTTGTTGTTTTTTTTGTAAGTTTGAAACAGATCACATCTACATCCTATCACTAGAACGTAATCTTGATTGACTCTGCCATGACATATCTCTAATGTCTCCAGTCCCATATCTCTACTGTCTCCAGTCCCATATCTCTACTGTCTACAGTCCCATATATCTACACCTCTACTGTCTCCAGTCCCATATCTCTACTGTCTCCAGTCCCATATCTCTACTGTCTCCAGTCCCATATCTCTACTGTCTCCAGTCCCATATCTCTACTGTCTCCAGTCCCATATCTTTACTGTCTCCAGTCCCATATCTCTACACCTCTACTGTCTCCAGTCCCATATCTTTACTGTCTCCAGTCCCATATCTCTACACCTCTACTGTCTCCAGTCCCATATCTCTACTCTCTACTGTCTCCAGTCCCATATCTCTACTGTCTCCAGTCCCATATCTCTACTGTCTCCAGTCCCATATCTCTACTGTCTCCAGTCCCATATCTCTACTCTCTACTGTCTCCAGTCCCATATCTCTACTGTCTCCAGTCCCATACCTCTACTGTCTCCAGTCCCATACCTCTACTGTCTCCAGTCCCATATCTCTACTGTCTCCAGTCCCATATCTCTACTGTCTCCAGTCCCATATCTCTACTGTCTCCAGTCCCATATCTCTACTCTCTACTGTCTCCAGTCCCATATCTCTACTGTCTCCAGTCCCATATCTCTACTGTCTCCAGTCCCATATCTCTACTGTCTCCAGTCCCATATCTCTGCTGTCTCCAGTCCCATATCTCTACTGTCTACAGTCCCATATCTTTACTGTCTCCAGTCCCATATCTCTACTGTCTCCAGTCCCATATCTCTACATCTCTACTGTCTCCAGTCCCATATCTCTACTGTCTCCAGTCCCATATCTCTACACCTCTACTGTCTCCAGTCCCATATCTCTACTGTCTACAGTCCCATATCTCTACTGTCTCCAGTCCCATATCTCTACTGTCTCCAGTCCCATATCTCTACACCTCTACTGTCTCCAGTCCCATATCTCTACTGTCTCCAGTCCCATATCTCTACTGTCTACAGTCCCATATCTCTACTGTCTCCAGTCCCATATCTCTACTGTCTCCAGTCCCATATCTCTACTGTCTCCAGTCCCATATCTCTACTGTCTCCAGTCCCATATCTCTACACCTCTACTGTCTCCAGTCATGTGTCTCTACGTTCTACAGTCCCATCTACTGACTTTTAGCTCTGCTGCTGTTCAGAGTCATCTCACAGACTACTCAGACCTATAAAGTCCTCCATCATACCTTATCAAATGGGTCTCTGTGTTTTCCCGTTGAGTGTCCAACAGGACGTATTTCCATATGGTTTGGATCAGAGACTCTATGGAGCTTTAACTTTACATTGCTATACACCATCACACATACTCAGATTGCAGTGGTATACAAATGCCATGAATCCCCTTTAGTTACTGCTGTTTTATTATTAAAGACAGATTTAAGATTTTAATTAAATGGGTACACATCGTCATTAAATTAAAAAAAATCAAAAACACGACACCCATACATTTTCCAAGTGAAATTACGGATGGTTTCTCTATAATGGACTTCAGAGCACGCTCATCCTGTTTATGTTGTCTTGCCAGTTGGTGTCAAAGGATTTTTAAGTGCTCTCGTGGGCATCCGTCCCGCGGGCATCCGTCACCCCTGTCTCCACTCCACCACAGGGCACAGAACCCAAACCAGATGTCTGCTGTGTTTGCTGTTTTTTTTCCGGCCCTACACCGTTTCATCCGAAATTGTTTCACAGAGGAACGGCAGTGTTTGAGTTATATATCAGCCTTCCTCCTGTCATCCACAATGCCTTCGGGTGTTCCTAACACCACAGAGTTCACCCCTAAATCTTCTTGCCATATGCTCTAACTAGTGCAGTTTAAAGGTCTGCACGTAGTGTGGTATTTTTTCACTTTCAAGGCACTTTAAAATGGCTTCAGGGTTATGAGATATTTCACCAATCATTCCGGTCTCAGAGTAGTTTAAAAAAAGATCCGAGTGTTCCTTCGTCATTGTTGAATGGACTTCATAATGGATATAAACTGTCCTTTCCCCACACCTGCTCAGAGCACGTTTAGACTTCGCTGAGGGAATCATTATAGCCTCGCATGATGACACCATCAGTAATGGCTAGCTGTTTTAATGATGATTTCATTTGGATGGAGCAGCAGGATAAGCAGAGCTGACACCACGCCGCCCGTTGGACACACACACACACACACACACACACACACACACACACACACACACACACACACACACACACACACAACACACACACTCGCACACACACACACACACACACACACACACACACACACACACACACACACCGATCACCCGGCAGCCCTGCGCTGGAGCATCCGAGGTCATTTGCATGCATGTGTTTCCAAATGCTTAATCTTTACGCGCCTGCTGCTGAAAACAATTAACCCCGGTGGCTCGAGGGAAAGAAAGAGAGACTCTCCTCCGCTTAAAAATACTCTCTAGCAATGGGAGAGGTCGCAAGCTGACGCCCCGCTAAAAATATAGCTCCTCATGGTTGGGCCTCTCAATCTCTGTGTTTTTCAGTTGAAGTACGGCAACGTTTTTTTTGTTTGTTTTATTATTTTTCCACATAGACAGATTTGGAACGTTAGGATCTCACGCGGCGGCAACTGAAGGTCATTCAATCAGCGCGGGAGAAAACGAGTTATCAATTACAGTGCAATCAACGAACTCGCCAGAAGTATTAACAATATGCAGAGAACCATGGCCGTCAGCTATAAATAAAGTTATCGTAAAATCTCGCATAATTCATTTTGGCTTCCACTGAACAACTTTACTGGAAAACATTTGCAAGTGGACTGATAGGCATGCTAACATTATAGCATTTGGTGTAGACGTTTGTCTGGAACCGGACAATTTTGTTGAGTTGGAGATATGGAAGGTGGGGATGGAGGAGGAGAGGAGAGGGAGAGAGCGAGTTGGTAGGCAGTTGCAGACTACCGGAGTGAAACACCTTTCATGTGCCGCTAACAGCTAGATGCAGTCTTTTGTGGCTAGTGACCTGCTGCTCCTTTCCAGTATGCCTCACTACACTCTTTAATGAGGGTGGAGAGAGAGAAAGAGAGAGATGCACAGTTTCGGTTTAGGGAGGACAAGCACTCTCTGTCTGCCTGTTTTAAAACCACTGAACTGTTCACTGCTTCAACTGGTTCACTGTTAATTATTCACCAAGCTAAAGAAGAAGGATATGAAATCATTGGTTTACCAGTTTTATATTCAGCAATCAACCAACTGGCAATAGAGGGGGAGCTGTAATAGGGTTTGCTGTCAATCAAGCAAGCCAAACAAAACCGGTTCCTCTCGGAAGAAAATACTTCTGAATGGCCTTAAGGGTAGCATAATTGGCAGACAAACAACATATTTGAGTGAGCTGAGTTATCCATCACAACAACTAACATCTCAGCACTGCAACTCTCAGATACCTTTACTCAGGGGAGTTGAGCATTGCCTAGCCAATGCCATGCGAGGACACACAGACATTCTGTAAACAGCCGTGGTGACTCGAGCCAAACCCATTGTTCCTTTTGAGAGTTGCGATGTGCCATTATCTGACAATCATCAGTTTTGAGAGAGATGGTTTGCTCTCAAATCCCCACTGGATTAAAGTGCATCCCCTAAGGAAGTATGGTTCTTGTTCTTACGTAACACCAATGGCTTTGTGTGCACCAGAAGTTAGGAGGAAGTGGGCACTAAATTCCCCCCACAAATGGAGAGTGTCAAGGGCCTAGGTTTAGTTAACGGATCTCCTGGGTTCCTGTGATCTTCAATCCAGAGCAGCTCAACGCTTATGGCTTTAACAAGCGCTCCGCTTCTGCTTCAGATGGGTTGCACATGTAGGCCTACCTCGTGTACGTACCAGTAAGCTCTCACATTCACAGCACTAACGTATAGGAGTAGTTGTGCACTCACAGGAGTGGGATTGGATTCATTCTGACTTCTTGAATAAACATACATAATTGTAGAAGATCTGTAGCAACACTTAACCCTTAACAATGCACTCTTTTACTCCTTCCCTCCCTCTCTCTCCCTCCCTCTCTCTCTCTCTCTCTCTCCCCTGGTCTTGAACTCTTTTTTTTTCTCTTTTCAACTGCTCTCCAACTCTTTTTCTGTTGTTTTTCCTATTTTCAGCGAATATCTCATTTGATCTGCTGCATAAAACAGCTGGCTCCGAGCTCCGGCACACACACCTGCTTTCAATCGCGTCCGCAGACAGAACCTTTTCATTACTTCTCACAATCAGTCGGCTTCGTACTCTAATGTAAGTGCCATTACTCCGGCTCAGACAAACAGAACCGTATAAGCTCGCCTGCCAGTGCACACACACACACACACACACACACACACACACACACACACACACACACACACACACACACACTACACACACACACACACACACACACACACACACACACACAAAGAAAACTCTAAGCTCGCCTGCCTGTGAAACACCACCTGGCTGGATTTGCTCCATAACCAGTGCCAGTTTAAATAATACCGGAGCTACGGCTCAATCGGAAAATGGGAAAGCTCACCAGGATCAGGATAACGGTATTTTAAACTCATAAGCTCAGATGTACATCATATTTTGCTGCACAATGAAAAGAAAAGAGAGTAGAATGAGACTAGGCATTTCATACCAGCAGGACATCAGACAGTAACACACACAATACATTAAAAAAGTATTTGTGTAAGCACACCATCATTTTCATCAAACTCTTCTATATGCAAATCTAGCTAATCTACTTATGGAAGATCAACAATGTAAACATCTTTGTGGCAATGTTGTGAGAACCCGTTGAGAGTATAGCGCAGCAAAGGACAAAGAAATGGCTAAATGGCGAGTTACGTTGTGGTTGGAATTTAAGACCATCGCGGCTTTCTTAATGGTGCATACCGAGAACAGTTCAAATCTAATCCATCTGAACGATTGCACTCGTTCATGGCATAGGCCAATGTTTCTACTAAATGAGGCAAAAAAGTCGTGATGTAGTCCACCACAAAACATCATAATTGCACAGACTTTGTCAGACATCCAGGAATGTGTTTCATTGTAAGGAAAATATATGTTTTATTCATTCATTCTCTTTGCATTTTTAGGCTACGCCCGTCTGTCTACAACACTGATACACTTGTGGTTTAGGAAATAACTACTTCTCCTTCAATCACCATTTGCATATGGGAAGTGGTTATATAGCAGGAGACGTTTCAGTGACTGTATTGCTGCCAATTCTCTAAAACACTTCATTACTCCTAATTGTTTTGCCGAATACGACACATAAAGAAGCAATTAAACATGGTATGCTAAGGCAGCATTTCCACAAGACTACACATTTCAGGATAACACAAACCATATGCAGTATATAGTTAACACAGCCCCACTGGGAATCAGAGGCATTTTGCAGTCAAACGCACGTGTCATGTTCACAGGCACTTTCATTCATGTCATTTACAGTAAAGGAAAATATGCACTATATGCACAATACGAATATACGCAAAGACTTTGTATAAATACAGAGATTCGTCCAACTGAAACTGACAGACTTGTAGCCTCACTACAAAAGAATGATATGTGTGATAGCATATATATACGTTTATATGTTTGGACAGATTTTTGAAAGAATAACCACATTCAAGGGCCAGATTTATGTGTGTGTTAATTGTTTTAGAGGGCCACTAGTAGGCGATGCCATAGAGTATCTGTAGAGTTAAGTGTAAGTGTTTTAAATAACTTATCTGGACTCTCAGTGGAAAAACTGTCAAGCACATATTTTGTGAAACATTTTCTAACATGGACAGACAAACAAATAGTTCTTGCACACCTGAAAGAAAATATTATGTGACACACATACAAACGTATTGCACTCACACACGTGCACGCACGCACGCACACACACACACACACACACACACACACACACACACACACACACACGCACACACACACACATGCACACACACACACACACGCGCACACACACACACACGCACACACACACACACACACGTACACACACACACACACACACACACACACACACACACACACACACACACACACACACACACACACACACACACACACACACACACACACACACACACACACACACACACACACACACACACACACACACACACACACACCAAACACAGAAAACTCAAAGCTTAATCTAAGGGAAAATTGGTCTCTGGTCAACCAGCCGAAGTACTTGAGTGCTTTAAGTACTTTTGTCAATATATAAAAACTCCATTGCCCCTGGAATCAGGAGAGACGTGTACTAATACATACCACTGAAATCATATAACTCAAAAGTGGCACACTGACAACATGGTAACAACATGTATAAGTTAATAATCTACTGCTAAAAACAAAATAAATGTATGGAGATAGATTTTTCCATATAGCACCTGTGCTACGTCATTAACACATCTCAGAATGTCTGAGGAAAAGTCTGTTTTCAGGTTTAGAAAAGTTTTTTTTTTTTGTTTACCTGTAAATATTTTCAGGTAAACATCAATCCATACAAACACCTCTCCTGTTCTCTCTCAATCACAGCGCCACCCAGAGGATGGACATGTTAGGGCCGCCCTCCTGGCTGATCTGGTTGATGCGCCCACGTACGCAGTCCAGTGTGACGTAGACAGCCGTGCCGTTCTGGACAGCGAAGGAAGTACGGAGGCCCACACTGGCCCACTCGCTACCATCGGGTATGTGCCCGCTGACCTGCTGTGCCAGCGGAGCTGCGCCCCCGTGCCCCCTCACTTGCCCCTTCTGCCCCCCGGCGCCTTGCCTGTAGAGGGTCAACTTGACAGCGCTACACGAGTGGATGAGCTTTAGGGTCAGTGCCACGTTGACTGTACCCTCCTCCTCAAAAACAAAGTTCCGCCCAGGATGGGCGTCACCTGTGCCAGACAGTCGAATCTGCTTTGGAGGGGAACCCTCCGGTTCCACATCAATCTGTTGGAAGAGGAGAGCCTTGTTCCGTACGGCGCCTGATGGGAGACCAGCCCGGGCCACGCCGGCCGCCAGCGTGCACGACGCAGCCGGCGGGATCCAGATCACGCTCAGGATGCTGATGCCCGAACTGTCCCCGAAGTACCGGACGCTGCACTGGGCCGGCGAGAGCAGCTCGAAGCTGAGCGCGTCTCCGGCCGCCACCTGGGTAGCGGCGGACAGCGTGACCGACGTGTCGCGGTAGTTGACCCCCGGCTTGAAGGCTCGCGCCACCTCCGCGCTGCTCCCGTTGCGTGTGACGTAGGCGGCCAGCGAGAAGCCCTCGCGCACACACGTGTGTCCCATGGCATAGAGGGCCTGCTGCAGGACGAACTTCACCGCGCCGGCTTCGGTGAAGCGCACACCGCGCCCGTCATGGGTTAGCGCCAGCATGTAAGGGTCCGACACGGTGGCGACGCGGAACGACGGCCGGTAGCTGGTCTGGTAGTGGGCGGCGGCGGTGGTCATGTGTGCCGTCATGGCGACGGCGCCTGTGTCGTGGGAGAGCCAGAGCAGGCTGAGGGAGGGGCCGCTCAGGTCGTAGGCCTGCAGGTCACGGCTCTGGTTGCAGTGCTGGTTGGGGCTCCGCAGGTACAGAGACAGGGTGTAGTTAGGCTCCACCTCCAGAGCCACGCTCACACTCACACCCTGCAGACACGGGAGGTGAAAAATAAACAGAAATTCATGAAGGTAAAGTCTCGATTTTTGTAAACACACACACTGCCATTTGTAGTTAGTCATGTTCTGATCCTATGTTTAGCTTTTTTACTAAATAGTCTGATCAGTTTCAATATTACACACCACCTCTGTAGGCGAACACTTGCAGAAAAACATTATTTCAATGCACGGGATTGGCACAAGAGCCCCTGTGAACTCTGACCTGGAAGCGTTTCCTGTCGGGCTGCTCCAACCGTACGCTGCTCAGCTCCTGGACCTCCTCTTCACTGCCGTTCAGCCTCACCCCCACCTGGAGGTAGTTCCTGCAGCTGTGCTTCACCGCCAGGTTGTGGTCCACCCACAGCAGCCCGTGCTGCTTCAGCGTGAGCCGTCCGTCCTGGCTGGACAGGAGGTCAGTGGCCTCCCCGCCCTGGACGCTGAGCTGGAGCCCAGGGAAGATCTGCTGGCCAGCCTTGGTCCTGGCTGAGGGTAGGCTGGAGGCCGCGTTCCAGACCTGGGACAGGCGGTTGTCGGAGAGGGCTCCACACACGGCGTCGCTGGTGGTCGTGCAGGGCAAGGCGATGGGCGCCCCATCGCAGTCCGAGCAAGCCTGGCACTCTTGAAGCTCCTGGTTGTAGAAATAGTTGTGACCGCAGAGCCCAGCAGATGCCTCTCGCTCAGACACGCCCAGGCAGCGGAAGCCCCCTGGTGGACAAAAAGAAGATATCACAGCAGCTGAATCACCACGACAGCATGGCAAGCAACTCAATAAATAACACTGTCAGGTCCGGAGAGTGACCTTGAACACATACGGCCTTATTTAATATGAATGAAGTGGCTGTGTGTTTAAGCACGGTGTTTGAAAAATGCTCACCTGGAGTGTTAAGACATTTCACTCGCTCCCCACACACAGTTGGTAATTCAAGGCATTCATCCCTGTCCTGAAGATAGATTGCATCTGTCACTCTTAAAGTCCATGCAAAAGAGCTATAAATACATATTTGCCCCTGTTTTCTACATCATTATTTCAATAAAGTCACCACTTGAGTAGCATTTTGCACTATTTTGTATACAGATTACGTATGTATGCATGTACAATAAAAAAACAATTCTTGCTAAACAAATATAAAACTTGTTCCTCCCCATAGCCAAGACCTCAAGGCTCAATTGAAAGCACATCTGGTTCTATTGACATCTGGTATACAGGTTCATTCTGGAACAGTATTTATAACATGACTTCCCCGTGTGTGTGTGTGTGTGTGTGTGCGCGTGCGTGCGTGTGTCTGTGTGTGCGTGTGCGTGTGCGTGTGCGTGTGCGTGTGCGTGTGCATGTGCGTGTGTGTGTGTGTCTGCGTTGGTGATTCAGGGAGGAGAGCGAGAGGTCGATGTGTACCTGGCAGAGCCGGTCAGCTGTGGGAGAGCACTGAGTCACCAGGAAGAAGCCTGGGGGGCACATGGTGCAGCGCTCGCAGCTGGGGGGGTCCCTCTGGAAGGCGCAGTACTCCTCCGGGCCACAGGGGGACAGGCAGGTCAGGATGGGGTGGTGCGTGAGGTGTCCGGGGTGGGGGAGGCTGGGCAGGTGGTGCCGGGGTGCCATGTCCCCGGGGACGTCCATGACCTTGGCGTCCACGTCCACCTTGTGCACGGCGTACGACTTGTGCAGGTGGCTGCGGGCCTGACTCTGGAGGCCAGCCAGGTGGCTCTCGAAGTAGCTCTGGAGCTCCCCCTGGAGGCCCTGGAAGGAGGCCTGCTTGAGGGTCTCGGCAAGCAGGCCGTACTGGGCCTTGACCACGTCCATCTGCTCGGACATGCGGCGCTGCTGGTCCAGGATCTCCCGCTGCTGGCTCAACAGCGCTCCCTGCTGGTCGGCCAGCTGCTGCTGCAGGTCGCTGATCAGAGTCTGCTGCGAGCGAAGCGCCTCCACCAGCTTCTCCTGCCCCTTGGCCAGCTGCAGGTGCAGGATGAGGGCATCTTCAGACGGCACCTCGTTCTCCCCTGGCGGAGAGGCAGAGGTTGAGAGGCGGAAGAAGTGTGAACGAGGGGGGATGGGAGCGGAGAGGAGAGGTGTGTGTGAGAGAGGGATTGAGGGGGAAGGAATGTGTGTGTGAGTGAGAGAGGGAGAGTGAAACAGAGAGAGAGGCCAAAAGTCAGACAGACCGTGAGGAATAGTGAGTGACTGACACAGTGACAGGTATTGGCAAAGAGAAAGTGTAGGCAGGAGATAGGGGACAAAAGGGCAAACTCTCACCTGCCAGCCGTTTAAACAAGGGGAAGGGAGGTGAGCTGTGTGTTGGGCTGTTGGCACTAAAGTTCTACTCCCTGATGGGTATCTGACTCACACTTTTAATGGTGCTAGATTTCACTCGATATGGAGCCAAAGAACCAGCAATGCAGATGCTGTTTTTGAAACACTCAGGAAGACTAAGATCTTTTGAGAGAATCTTAATAAGAATGCAAATAGTGTCAGATTTACTGAAACATATGTGATTTTCCACCTCTTGACCATGAATGATTCATTACTGGCTAATCAATCAACAATACCAGTTTCCTATATGGAGACACATCAAAGCTGAGTACATTTTCTACTACTGACTGCCAGAATTCTTTCCCGCATTTAGCTGTCCAGCGCTAAATACGCAGATGAAGACTCCTGACAGATGTGCATGTCTGCAATGAACATTTTTGGGCAAACTATCAAAGCAACTCTGGTTCGATTTACTTGGCACTTGCGACGTTTTCAATTTCAAAAACAGTGTGACACTGATGTAAATATATTCTCAAAAAACTACAAACTAACTATCAAAGCCAAACTGCCCTCATAATGCCATTTTTGCGCAAACATGATCCAATTCAAATACCTGGCCTTGGGGATGTTAATGATCTCAATAGCAAAATGGGGATTTTCTAATAAAAATCGGATGGCATAACGCCTTGCTCCATATGTGTTTTTTCTTTAACCACACAATTACCATGAGATCTCCAATCTAATTAGAAAATACGGATTTGCACAATTACCTGGCTTGATGTCGCAGGTAAGTTGAACGCCCAGCGGGGCGCTTGCCTGGTCAGACACGGGATTTCCTAAATCAGGCAAGTCTCCCAGAAACTGGGCCGCTCGGTCTGGCATGTGGATGAGAGTCGGATGGTTTGCGGCGGCGGCAACATCCTCATCACTGCCAGCCTGGCATCCATCTTCAACACATGGTCTCGGTCGAGGCTTGAGTCGTATCCTCAGAGGCAGTTTGCACTCGATCCCTTTGCAATCCCTGGTGTCATTGGCAGGTTGAAGACGTCTCTGCGGGCTATGACAATCAGATCCCGTGCAACCTGGTCCGAATCCCTCTGACCCCACTGTCCGTGCCCCATCCGGGTCTACATCCGCGAATCCGTCCCGCTCAGGCTGCTGAGCTGTTTGAGGGTTTGAGGCAGAACTTAGTGATGGAGTGTTATCATATGTTGGCTGGTGGTAAGGGGCAACCTGCGAAGATCGGACCTGCGTGGTGGGGTTGTGTTGGCGCGATGGTCTGTGTGACCGTGTCACTTGACAGTGAGGTCCAGAGCAAGGTCTGGGATCCCCTGCTTCTGAACCAAAACAATGCGTCCCTCTGCATATCTCTGCAACACCACCAACAGCGAGCAAAGACACGAGGAACCGCAAAATCAAAAGCGTCGATTTGGAAGACAGCATTCTCTGTTCATTCATCCGTTCTGTGTGAAAAGAATGAGACGTGGTATTAAACAATTAACTGAAATCAATCAAGCTGCCCCAAAACAGTCTACAGAGAGGGGGAGTAAATTTGCAGCAAAAATAAATAAATACACAATCACAAAAACAAGTGACACTTCATAAGAGAGCAAATGCGTGTAGTAAACCAATGCATAGATTGCAAAGATGTGAACACAAACCAGATCAAATCCTTAATGAATATTTCTAAGGGAGTTCAGAGAATCGTTACGGGCTGCAATCGGTCACTATGAAAAAAAGTTGTCTGAAACAACAAATAGTGGCGGAATGTTACCTGTGGCTGGCGTTTAACGGGCTGGCGTACCCCGACGGAATGTCATTAAAGACGGGCGTAACGGGAGACATGCATCTCTCCCTCCTCAACCCGCGGCTCGACCCACTCTGCTCGGTTCTGGAATAGAATGTCAGTCTGTGGCATTCCAAAGCCTTAATTAGCATCAGGTTTCCCCAGCCTCGGTTTAACCCTTCGCTCTCTTCTCCCCTCTGTGGTAGGAAAGTGGCTTCCCAGAGCTTTTGATCTTTCTTATGCCGACACTCGGGCACAAGGACGCCGTCATGTTGAACAGTAGTCTATACGCATTCGTCACTTTTACGATTTCTGTTATCAGTTGTAAGAAGGCTGTGTCTCTGTAACTGAAGCTGCTGCATTTAAGAACAAATGCAGATATTACAGGGACACCTTAAAAATATGACAGAATTGTACAGAAAGTAGGCTACCATGTAAAAAAGATGTATTGAAATGGCAACAGGCAACAATGAACATCAAACGGGCAAGCAGATACTTTAGGTTTTTTTTTCTGATTAAGGTGGATATACTGGACAAAGCTTAGCCCGCCATTTCTCTGCAGTTATTTTTGCTACCGACACATCGGGAGGGTTTATTGAAACTGCAGTCGTCTCGTTGGTCCCACTGTCAACGGAGTTTTAGGATGTCAGATGGGGTTTGTGCAGGATGTCTTGATTGTTAGGACAGCTGTTGTCTTCCATCCAAACAGCTGTCACGTCGAAGTAGCCAAGTCAACACGGGTCAGAGTTTGTTTGTTAGAGTTCAGCAAGGCATGCCATTTGTGCCAGCGACCTCAGACGAAAGTCAAGAATGTGACCCTGTGAGCTGTTGATTATTAAAAGGCTTTATTGTCTTGTGTTGCGAAGGCGGTTCATTGCTTGTTACTAGGCGTAGCTCTAGGTGTTCAGCAAAGGTTAGCCCAGTCCTCTGTTTTTATTAGTCACCCCATGACGAAGTAGCGTTACAGCATATTCTAGTTATGCTATATCTATTTAACATACACTCACAATCAAAGTAACCCAGTCTTGCATAAGTATAAATTAATACACCAAGTTCGGAGGCATGTGTCATGCACACTGCATCCATTTCTAGTACAATACTCCCAGTGTTTCTCTCAAATCAGTGCTACGAATGAAATTTCTTCAAAAAAGCTACCCACATGCTGTCAAAAAGAAAACAATCCCAGTTGTGTTGGGTAATTCCCTTTACGATTTTAACTGCGCAACAGTTCATGTCTGGCTTTAATACAAGGATGACAAAGATCTGTGAGGGTTTTCACCACCCACAAAGTGACATTGTAGTTCCACCTCCTAACAGGTGAGAGCACTATTTCACTCCTTCGTGTAATAGGGTATCTGTTTCCTGTGACATTTGGATAAGTAAATAAAGACACATTTCGGCACAGAATGACAGTTTCTACTATGAGACACATGGGACAATGTAAGCTTTGAGACTAATGGCTTTTAAATATGTCAGTATTTTACGTTATGGTGTGTGGCTCACACCTAGTCACAGAGATCTCAATTCATTTGAAATTGAAACCCTGTCCCAATATATGTTTTTTTTTTTTATGTTTGTTTTGAGTCAACCCAAACGGTCTCCTTATAAACCACTTTTTACTGCTAGTAATCTAGAGGCAAATTATAGTTGTTTCTTCTAATACTGAGAACCAGACTCCATAGCAACAAAGTCATGTCAAAGCCTCAAAATACTGAAATCTCACCTGCGACCTGTGGATGTTTTATCATATAACAATATAGGAGAGTCACCCAGAGTCTGGACCGGGTCCCTGTCCCTGGCACTGTCTGGAGCCAGCCAGCCGAGGCAGGCCCCACACCCGGCCATGGGGGAACTACCAAGATGACGCCTAGCCAAGCTTGTGGAAAAGGTGAACATAAACCTAGGGGGAAAAAAATGCTAAACCAGTCTGCATTCTGAAACCCCCTTATGGTAATGGAAATGAGTGTGTTTAGTTGGTGAGGGTCTGTGTGCTGTGTCTGTGCGTGTCTCTCAGTGTGTGTGTGTGTGTGTGTGTCTGCGTGTGTTTGTATGTGTGTGTGTGTGTCTGTAATTGCTTAATGGCATCTGTGTTAATCTGGTTCAGCCCTTATCAAACGCATGTGTTTGTCAGTGTTGGCGTAGGAAGGGGAAATGAGGGGTTGCTGAGTGGCCTGCCACGTCACCACATTTGTTTAACACATCACAGCTCAAAGCTCTCTGGTTTCCCCCGTGGGAGTGCCGCCACACAATATGTTGACAACCTTTTGCCACGGGGAGGGTGGTCTGCGCCCCCTCAGGATTATTTTGGAGGTTTTCTGAGGGGGGAGGGTTAGCAAAATGGAGGAGACTAGTAATGGTCCTATAATGGGTAGCAAATGTTGGCGCAACATGGCTCTCTGTGGTACACCATGTGTTTTTCACACCTTAAACATTGTCTTTTCAGTACATTCCTAATCATCGTGGTGAAACAGGGAAGAAAAAGGAGGATTTGAGCCTTAATTTTGGCCAAGAGCAAACAAAAAAGGCAAACAAGAAGATAAAGGATGTCACCTCGGGCTGTGTTGACAGGATAGGATTTTCTCATTGGATGCCCAGGGAGGTCTGTCTGTAGTTCGGGTCACTTTGAAAAGTTCTGAAGAAGGGTCGTTTGGTTGCACCAGAAGGCTCCCTGTGTGAGTGTGTGTGTGTGTGTGTGTGTGTGTGTGTGTGTGTGTCAGTCCCAGAGCAGATGGCACACTGAGGCGGGGCCCTCCTTCAGACTCGCTCCAAGAGGAGAAAGCCTGAGCACAGATATCTGTGACCTCACCCCTTCCTTTGGGGCTCACATGGCTGATGTTCACTTATCTTTTCCTCCCCTACTGGAGAATCAGGGCGAAAACCCAAAACCCTTCCCATCCTTGTGCCTTCCTCCTCTCTCTCTCTCCCTCACTTGTCTCTCTGGCATCAAAACCATGCACAGATACACAGACAGACGTATAGTGTAAGAATTAAGCTTCTTTTAAAGAAATATAGGTTTCCTTCTCCCTGGAATGTACACGAGAGAATTCTGATTCATTAAAGGTACAGTGTGTAGTTTTTAGTGGCATTCAGTGGTGAGGTTGTTGAATTGCAAACGGCTGAATACTCTTCCCTTTACAAGTGTTCCTTAAGTACTTATCAAATGCCATACAAACGTGACTTCCCTATCACAAGCCATTGTTTTGGTTTGTCCCATAGGGGATGCTGTAGAAACATGGCAGCACAACATGGCGGACTCCTTGGAAGATGACCCGCTCCCTATATAGATATGAAAGGCTCATTCTAAGCTAACAAAAACACAACAAATAATAGTTCAGGTAATTATACACTACACAAAATGTGCCTCATGGTTTTTAAATTGTTGTTAAAAATGTTTAAAGGCCTACATTGATGACTTAATGCTGGGGGAAGGACATGACCCCAGTGTTTGTAAACATACTGTATATTTTAGCTCCTTTTTTATCAGGTTCATCTAGTAGCTCATACACTTATACACCTCACCGACATACATACATAAATCACTTATACGTCAAGACAACATATTCACATGGAGTGGGGGTGTTTACAGATACAAGAATGGGGGTGACCCTATGGCACAGAATGCAATGATTGTTACAGTGTCTATGTCCAGGAGGAAAGTGTTCTTGTGCTGCTGGTGTGGATAGTGCAAAAAAAGATAGTGTTCTTGTTCTTGTGTGGATAGTGCACAGATAGTGTTCTTGTGCTTGTGTGGATAGTGCACAGATAGTGTTCTTGTTCTTGTGTGGATAGTGCACAGATAGTGTTCTTATGCTTGTGTGGATAGTGCACAGATAGTGTTCTTATGCTTGTGTGGATGGTGCACAGATAGTGTTCTTATGCTTGTGTGGATGGTGCACAGATAGTGTTCTTGTGCTTGTGTGGATGGTGCACAGATAGTGTTCTTGTGCTTGTGTGGATGGTGCACAGATAGTGTTCTTATGCTTGTGTGGATAGTGCACAGATAGTGTTCTTGTGCTTGTGTGTGTGTGTGGAAAGTGCAAAGAGCAAAGAGATAGTGCAGAAGTGCTTAAGTCTGTGCAAGGGACTAGTATAGCCAGTAAAGGGAAAATATGTAAAAGAAGAGTTTTCCTGATAGGAAAACTACCAGGAAACTAAACTAAACTAAATCTCCGTCTTGTTGTCGAGTCAATGCAGGGCCCATGGAGAGGACCGTCACCACTGAAGAGGGAGAGAGTGGAAGGGTGGAAAACTACCAGGGAACTAAACTAAACTATATCCCCATCTTGTGTCGAGTCGATGCAGGGCACATGGAGAGTGTGTGTGTGTGTGTGTGTGTGTATGAATGAGAGTGTGTCATGGAGAGGACCGTCACCACTGAAGAGAGAGAGAGAGAGCCCTGCATGGAATGTGCCGTGCAGGTCTGGACCTGTACTTCCGCATGAAGCAGGAAGCAGAGGAGCTGTCAGTGACTCAGACACACTGTGGCAACATGCACCCCACCTTACGTGCGTTAAAGGGTGGTGTGCTGCATTATTAAAAGAAAAAAGGAAAACTATTCAAGATTACATCGTGCACTTGTGAAGCCAAATTGTTTTTTGATTCTTTCAACGCTGATTTTGAGGGCATATCAACATAAAGGTAAGAAGACTTTTTTTTCTGGACCACAGAGAGTAGCTATTTTTTGTTTCTGGTTGTGGCATTACGATTCACGTAACGGTCAGTAGATAGTGCATCTGTGAAGTTGGTGCATTTGTACACTTTAGATTTGATCTTTTCAACCTTTCAGTCTTTAATTCTGTCCACTTTCACTCTCTATGTACAATTTGTGTCGGTGGTTTCCTTACGTCTGTGCTGTTGTGTGTGAGTGAAGCGTAGAGCTTTATCCGTTATGCAAAACGTATGCTGAACATGATTCTTTTAACAACCCAGTTCTCCAAAATGTCTTTGTGTAGTTGAAACGAGTCATATAAAGTTTTATTCATACTGAATGAAAATTAGTTTTACTCTACTATAAATATTGAATTAGAGTGATTGAAGGATCATGTTGAACTACTTCCATACTGGCAGCTGCTCGGTTGTGGCAGAGTGCATTCTTGCATGCTTCATAGGCTCCATAAAGACTCCACCCTGTTAGAGCTAGATTCGAAAACCACAGAAGAAGAAGACTGTGGCCCCATAAATCCGACCCATTTACCATCATGTTAAACTAGTATGGTGTGTGTGTGGACCACTGAAGAGGGTGGGTGAGAGGACCTGACACTCTTGGTGTGTTTGGGTGGGTCAGACGGGTGTGTTCATGTTTGTGGGCATGTGACATCCTTGTGAGAGTGAGATGTCAAGTCCAGGAGAGTGTCGAGTCACCGCTCCCTGGGCTGAGGCTGGCACTCTGTGGGCAGTTGGGTGTCTAATTTTCCTTTGACCGTTCACAGAAGACAATCAGCAGTGATTGCTTTTTTCCCCCTCACACACACACACACACTCACACTCACAGACACACACATGTGAAAGGTGAAGACATCTTTCTCGGATTGGAATTTGATTGAGTTATCATTGGCACAATTTGTACTGTTTATCGTATATCTCTAGGATACTGTAGTGTGTGGGCCAGGGCATACGGTTTTCCAGAGGACCACAGTTCATTGGTTGGATGGCAGATGTTTTCAGATTTGAGCGCAGTTCATTGGCTGGATGGCAGATGTTTTCAGATTTGAGCGCAGTTCATTGGCTGGATGGCAGATGTTTTCTGGATTTGAGCGCAGTTCATTGGCTGGATGGCAGATGTTTCTGGATTTGAGCGCAGTTCATTGGCTGGATGGCAGATGTTTCTGGATTTGAGCACAGTTCATTGGTTGGATGGCAGATGTTTTCAGATTTGAGCGCAGTTCATTGGCTGGATGGCAGATGTTTTCAGATTTGAGCGCAGTTCATTGGCTGGATGGCAGATGTTTTCTGGATTTGAGCGCAGTTCATTGGCTGGATGGCAGATGTTTCTGGATTTGAGCGCAGTTCATTGGCTGGATGGCAGATGTTTCTGGATTTGAGGGCAGTTCATTGGTTGGATGGCAGATGTTTCCAGATTGAGACATAGAACAGGAACATGTGTTCACTTTAAGGACTGGTTAAGGATCACACGGAGGCTCCTCATGTTTGTGCGCACATGAATTCAAAGAACAACCACGGGGCGTAAAAAATCTCTTGGGAGAAACCCAAATTGTGAAATTCCATCCACACAGCTTCATCAACGCTTTCCATTTTGGTATGACTATAATCAATTCAATGATTCATTATTTTTGTTGGTGTCAGTGGGTATCCAGAGACATAAGAATGTACCTCCTCCCCTCTTGTGCAGATCTGATCTGAGATCAGTTTGCTTATACACAAAGTGCTGGCGCGCACACACACACACACACGCACACGCACACGCGCACACACACACACACGCACACACACACACACACACACACACACACACACACACACACACACACACACACACACACACACACACACACACACACACACACACACACACACACACACACACACACACACACATATACGACATGGAGATTTTTTCAGTATGTTGAAAAGAACAGAAACTGCATAATGTAATGGGTATCACGCAACACAAAGTGCTTGCATAACCATCATCATTAAGGGGGAAATAATCCTGTGCTGTGGTCACTGTTTACCATTGGTCCTGTCGTTCCCTACTGCATACCTAATGTGAAGCTGCTTGAAGCTGCCCCATCTCCAGCACACACACACACACACACACAGACACACACACACACACACACACACACACACACACACACACACACACACACCTAATGTGAAGCTGCTTGAAGCTGCCCCATCTCCAGCACACACACACACACACACACACACACACACACACACACACACACACACACACACACACACACACACAGACACACACACACACACACACACACACCTAATGTGAAGCTGCTTGAAGCTGCTTGAAGCTGCCCCATCTCCAGCACAGCAGCAGCTCTCTAATGGCGTCCCGTTGGTCCCTGTGACAGCCATGTCCAATCTAGGATGAAAAGAAATCCAGCTTCAGAGTCAAGAGACTGCCATGGAAATAACCTGGAGTGTAAACAAGTCTTTTCTCCCAACCTTCCTCTACCCCCCCCCCCCCCCCCCCCTTTCCCTCTCTCTGTCTACTTCCTCCCCCCGAAAAATGTAATTCAGTCAAGCTGGTGCTTCAAAGCCCTGTCATGAAATGGAGCTCTGTTTCCAAGTCTTCAGATGTCAAAAAGTAAAAAAAAAAAATCGTATTCTTGTAAATTATGTGAATAAGTCTATTATTCAGTCGTCCCACCTCAGCAATCAGAGTAAATATCAGTGTCTGTCCAGTTCATGTATTGTTGTCCCTCTTATGGTCACAAGAATGTATTCTGTCATCAAAAAGACCTTGGAGACATCATTGTCAAAATGTTCTGTGGAAGTCCAAAGATGTCTGAAGCTAAGTGGCCGTTTACATTCATGTGGTTTTCCTAGGGGGAGAAGCATTGCCCTGGCGCGACGCTTTCGATGGGGTCAAGAAGTATCCTGGTGCTTTTCAAATATCATGACTGGGCTCTATCAGAACTGTGTTCTGCTCACACTTAAACAGGCAATGCTGTTCGTAGATCCCAGTTGTGTCTAGTATCTTGGGTTGTGCTACCAGCTAAAGCAGGGGTGGGCAATTCATTTCCCCAAGGGGCCACATGAGATAGTGGGACTGTTATGGAGGGCCGGACCAATAGGCTGAACTCAATTTGGCATGAAAATAGTAGTAATATCAATTTTTATCTTTTAACGTTTGATTCCTAATTTAACATTGACCTCCGTGGGCCGGTCAGGGACAGCTAAGGGGCCGCATATGGCCCTCGAGCCGCACTTTGCCCAGGTCTGATCTAAAGTCATCTTCCATCTACAGTTAGTATGTGAGTTAGTTAGCCATCTTCCATCTATAGTTGGTATCTGAGTTAGTAAACCATCTTCCATATATAGTTAGTATCTGAGTTAGTTAGCTATCTTCCATCTATAGTTAGTATCTTAGTTAGTTAGCCATCTTCCATCTATAGGTGGTATCTTAGTTAGTTAGCCATCTTCCAACTACAGTTATCATTACAGAATAGCCTTTCTGATACCACTGCTGCGCTGCCCTGTGTGCCTGCGGTAGAGACTTTCACTCCAGGAGGTTTCTTCACATTCCCCACTGGTTCTGGCCACAGCTCTGCCAACCTCACAACACAACCACCAACTGTGCACGCCTCAGTTACTCTCAACTCTTACAGCAGTTTTTTTTTTGCTGTTTGCTGTCACAGCGCAGAGCGAATGGCTATTGTAGCCTGTTGAAAGTGTCACATGAGGTCCTGTATTGCGGAAGAAGCTCCAAGCTGAACGGCGTTCAAACTGTGAATACACACGAAGGAAAGGCTGTTTCCAGCTGTCCCTTCACTCAGTGCCAAAATTAGGCCTGTGTACTTCTTGTTCTTCTTGTTCTATCTTTCTGTTTCTGTCTTTTTGTGTGTGTGGTTTAGGATTTGGGGTGAACCTCTTTAAGCGTAATGCGGATTAACAAGTTTCACTTCTTACTTGGTGTACTTTAGTTTTTATTTCTCTTCATAGCTCAAGTGGTGATATTCAGCTGAAGTAAGGAAACAAACAAACAATGTATTATAGTTTACTTTGAATTTCTTGTACTTTTTAAACACTATAATTAGTTTTTGCTATCCATACGTTTAACTCATCTCAAAGACAGAAGTAGAGGCATTGCAGAGAGATACGTTGTCTGTGCTTCCTGTTGGAAACTACGCTGCTCGCTTTCAACATCGAGTGAGAGGAAGTTGCCCATAACCACTTCCCCATGAACGCAGTAATGCCACAGCACGGAAGAGAAAGAAATGAGAACAGCACGTATGTGCTTACACACACACACACACACACACACACACACACACACACACACACACACACAGATCAATCACATTAGAGACTCAGTCTGAGTCAGCCCTTCACTGTTTGAATAACTTAAGGCACACACACACACACACACACACACACACACACACACACACACACACACACACACACACGTACACACACACACACACACACACACACACACACACACACACACACACACACACACACACACACACACACACACACACACACACACACACACGTACACAGGTGATGGCAGTTCATGTTTTCAAACCCATCTGTTTTGGTTTGGAAGACTACAGTTTCACTCTAAATTCAAAGAAGAAAAGGACACAGAGGGTAGCGCTGGTGTCCCTTTCCATGCAAGCTCCATTTTCACAGCATGTCCAGTGCATTAAGCCCTCCAGCCTCGGCTGAGTAAATGTGATGGTTTTAGCTGAAAGGGGAGACTTTGTACCCCTGGAGGTCAGGCTCTATGCTGCTCAGATTGCCCCTTGGTATCCACCCCATGAAGCCGGAGCAGACACCCATCTTGAGCTAATGGCAAAGAGATGAGAGGCAGGCGGGTGGGAGGGCATTCTAGACCACTGGATGAATTGTGGGTGGCAGGAAGGAACAGATGTAGTCTAGAGTGGGATGGAGAGAGGGATGAAAGGAGAAGATGAGGAAGGAGGGGAAGGAGTGTGTTTGGAGACGGCTTAGAAGTGTGTGTGTGAGAGAGACAGAGATAAGGTGTGAGGGATGGTGAGAGAGAGAGAGAGGGAAGAGAGAGAGAAAGAGAGAGAGAGAAAGAGAGAGGGGGGAGGTGGGTACAGGAGGTGAGCTCCCTCTTGACATCCAGGCGAGATGATGTCACTGACCCCCTTATTAAACAGACAAATCCATCTTGGGTTTGGACTCCACAGCCCAGTGACATCATAACGTTTGCTCTATTAAACAGACCCCTGTATGCCTGTGTGGGACAGTGTCCATGGTTACTCCTTACTGGATGGGAAAAAAAAGCTGTCTTTTATTGTTGCTGTTATTGTTGTTGTTATTGTTGTTTTTGTTGTTGTTGTTGCTGTTGTTGTGGTTGTTGCTGTTGTTGTTGTTGTTGTTGCTGTTGTTTATGATGCTTTGGTAAACATGTTCTGCATGCTGGCAATGATATGCATTGGTTTGCTGTGTTAGAGGCTTTCTTCACGAAAAGCTCAACTGAACCTGATGACCTGAGGCGTACTGAGATGGGAGCGGAGGTGGATTCAAGGACGTGTGCATAATATTTCTGACAGAGGGTGGAGGATAATGACCATGGCATTACTGTCCACGCAGGGCAAGCAAAATAGCCTCATCTAATGCTTTCCTATATCCTGCTCGAAACATTCCACCAGATGAGAAATACACATCACTGCCATGATTTAAATGCATAATTAGAGATGGAGCATTTCCTGGGGCCCAAATGCCAATTAACATTCATCCACAGTACCTACTAATTAGCTGCACATCTTTCTGTTCCAATATCAATCAAAGACACCTAAACCTGCCAAATAAATACATGTGTGACGGATATGTACAAACACCAAGTCAACCAGGGCACTAAAGAAGCTCATTACCGCTTTGTGATTGTTGGTAAGAGTTAGAAGTCACTGAGAGACTGATCGTTTCCTGCGTGAGTAAGCTTTTGACAGGCCTACAAAATGCCTGACTATGTATTTATCTTACTTAAATGAACTTCGATAGTATCATTTGATTCATATCGTGGTTCTGTGGAAGTAACAGAGGACGTCATGTTGTAGTGTTTCTCGTGAAATAGGGTGTTTGCCACCATCTGCATGTTTCTTAAACTCGGAGCGGGATGTCGACACGCTACTGCATGTCCTGACAAAGAATGAACGCCTGGAAGAGTTATGCAAACCTCGCTCTTATCTCCTGTCTGTTCACAGGCACTTGTGCAATATGTTCTGCCTGTAGGCAAGGTATTTAGTACCATACCGCACTGCACTTGAATTAACCAATCACGAGAGATTGTCTGAAGAAACCAGCAAATCAGCAGAGTTTTGATCAAGTGAACCAAGCAAGCAAAGAACCTTGAAAGAGTTCATTACTTTATATTTGTTTATCTACCAAGTCTCTCACTGGAACATTGCTGTGCTATAATTATTCATTACAATTATTATATACGTCATTTCAGTTTAATTATAATGTCAAATGATGAAAATTGATTGACGGCAACAGATGGTGTTCTACCCATATTAACCGACTGCAGGGTGTGGATGCAGATCCAATTTAAACTGTTTCCACTCACCCGCATAACCACACACACACACACACCCACATAACCACTTCAGCATTTGTCTGTTTGTATGCACCCAAACCCAGCAACCTCTTCATTGGATGCCCCATGTCATTTGCACGATATTGTGTGAGGTTGCTGATGCCTGTGCCTGTGTGTGTGTGTGTGTGTGTGTGTGTGTGTGTGTGTCTGTCTCTTGCAGATGGATGACATAGACGCCATGTTCAGTGAGATGCTGGGGGAGATGGACCTCCTCACGCAGGTGAGTCCAAGTAGAAAATATCAACACATTCCAACAAACAAATCCAAAAGGAAAACACACAACTACAGTCCATCCTTCCGCAATGTGCAGCTATACCTCTGATGGGATTCTCTGCATGTTAAATAGACAGGTGTCAAAGAAGAGGACTCTTAATAGAAAAGCTGGATCCCTTGAGTCTTCCCTCTGAAGCAGAAATCTAAATATAATAATAACAACCAACTGGTCACTGAAAGCAACTACCACGGTCCTATTAACACAGAGAATTCAGAGCCGAATGCAGCATTAACAGCCAGTCATGAATTGCTGAGCTCTGTTTGACCGCGTTTCAGTCAGAGCAACTCAAACTATTTATGAACACGTCGATGCTATGACCTCGCAGTAGGCTTGGTCTAGTCAAAGCACGTCTGCTTTAACACTTTGCTGAAACTACTGCTGCTGCGAAATGTCGTAGCAAAGCAGTATGGACAGGTCTTAGACGAACCACAAGATATAGTTAGATGTACAGTAGCGGAGAGTGGATGTGGACGTGAGAACATTTCAGAAGACTGCGTCATCTTGTTGTCCATGGTGTTAATGTCCGTGTCCACTTCTGTAGTGGATCATAGGGAGCTCTGTGTGTCGGCAGGGGAGGTGTTTAGACATTTCACCTCTTTGTGAACCCTCAAGCAGTCCCACCCCCCACCAGGCCCAGAGGTAGCATAGCGAGACACACACACACACACACACACACACACACACACACACACCATAGCGAGAGAGCAGCTGTCACAACTAGCTCACCCTGCTAAATGACACAGATACCTTAAAATAAAACTCAACTGTAAAACATGGCATTAAAACCACTGATAGCGCCATGATGCACAGTTTAGAAATCAGCAAACACAGAGGCCTTTTAATTTGTATAACGTGCAAGAAGTTTATTTAATTAAATTGCATGTGGGTTACATTTTTGAGATGCCATTGTCATGTAGAACATTTTTATTTGTCTGGTGAAGTCAAAAATGTGTAAAGCTGGAATCGACTTGTTCCATGGTAGGCCTGTTTAGTTACTTCCTATCTTTAATAATACATGCACTTTTAGTTATTAATGTCTATTTAGTTCATGCTTTGACCTTTTGCTGTTTTTTTTTTATTTGAAATAGAATTAGACTTTGAATGTCAGAATATGAATATTAACAGTGTGGGAAAGGGAAGTGGATAGCCTCAGCAGACTAGACTTTGCATACATGTGTTTGTCTTGGTCGAATTTGACTTAAAAAGGCAGCCAGCATATGCAGGTTAATTTGACTATGAATCAGACAGCTCATATTAATGGCAGAGCCCACTGCTACACTCACCATCTCAGACAATATCTCTGGTTGTCCGGAGAGTTCCTGTTATTCTACTGCTAAACAGTTATAATGTCTTTGGTCTTGTGATCTCTGTCTCATTGTTCCTCACCCCCCCACCCCACCCCACCCTTACAGAGCCTCGAATTTGAAATATTGCCTCCAGAGCCTCCCCCTAGCACCGCCATGGAAATGAACATCGGTTCCGTCGGCTTTACAGATGGTAAGCAGAGGTTGCTGTGAAAGTGCAGGTCTCTGTACACTGTGTTTTGTGTTTAATTACCCTCAACTTCCCCAACTGTTATGGACGTGTTAACAACTATGTGCAATGGTATTGTACGGTTAAATGACTGTGAACAGGTAAGTAAATGATACTCATAATAATTGGGCATTTGCGATCAGATATGTGGAGTTACTACTGCCATTGAATGAGGAAGGCCCTTTGTTGACCCTATAGTCATACAGTAGCTTTTCTGTTACTGTTGTCCTGGTAATTAAAAGTAATGTACATCATGATTTAGTTTGCTTGTTGTGGTATATTGTAATGATAGCCTATGCCACAAATGTGTCTATGTATCTATGACTTATTCATCTAATTACCCTGTTTAGGCAGAGGCTAACTGATTAAATCAAAAAATACGTTTCATATTAAAAAGTTTTTGTCCTTCATCACGTATCGGTTTCTAACCTCGCTCCCTTGTGGTGTGTCAAGCATCTCTGCATGAGCTGGAGGATAATGACCTTGACGCTCTCATGGCTGACCTGGTGGCCGACCTGAATGCCACCGAGGAGAAGATGGCCGCTGAGAGAGGCATGTCCAAAAGTGCCACTTTGCCAACCCCGACCGTGAACGACTTCAGCTTCCCCTCCCCCACAGCAGCCCCTGCCTTCACACCCACTTCCACCTCCACCTCGTCCTCCGCCTCTGCCTCCACCTCATCACCAGTGGAGCCCGCCGCCTCCACCTCACCCCTTCCACCCCCCCAGACCTCCAAGCCATCAAAGGCAAGTCACTGCCCTCCATCTCTGCCCACACAGACCCAAACTATAACCCAGCCACCAGCACCGAGAGTCTCAGAACAGCACCAAATCTGCCCCCGAATTTGTGTTGTGACTTTGCAAAAAGTTTCTTTGTGAACATGCTCTGAACCTTTAGCCTGTCATATGCAGCTCAAAGTAGTCAAAGAACAAGTATGTAGAGACCTGCCAATCAGATAGCTTGAATAAACCCAAATACAATGGAATCAGTCTCTGAGCATCAGACATATTAAACCCAATAGACGAGCAAACAGACGAGCAAACAGTGCCAGGCAAAGGGTGTTGAGGCATAGTGTGTGTGTTTGTGTGTGAGAATGTGTGTGCTTCTGAGTGTGTATGTGAACATTTGTGTGCGTCTGAGTGTGTATGTGAAAATTTGTGTGTGAGAAAGTGTGTGTGTGTGAGAAAGAGAGAGTGTGTGTGTGCGTCTGAGTGTGTGTGTGTGTGAGAATGTATGTGTGAGAAAGGGGTTGAGGTGGCAACTTCTGCAGACTAGACTAGACTGTGATGGAGCTGATCGTCTGGAAGCCATCGGACATTCATCGAACGACAGGAGGCAAAGAGAGAAACATGTCCGCACCAGCAGCAAACGTTTGACATGTGTTTTACTGGACCGTTACCTCATCATGAGGTACAGAGCAGGGAAATCAAGTCCCCGGAGTGTCTGACGTTCCAAGGTCGTCTTCATCTCTTCAGTCTTACAGAGACACATGTGCACATATGGAGCCCCATGTTTTTGTGAGATAATGTACACAAACGACACGAACCTTAGACTGGACGAGCACGAGGCGGCTCATCCATCCATATTGTTGTGCTGTAACTGACTTTTCTCTACTGTTCTGTCAATGTGGACAGTGAGTGAGTGAGTATGTATACGTTTATGTGTTATCCTGCAGGAGGAAATTGAAGCCCAGTTGAAAGCAGACAAAATCAAACTAGCGCTGGAGAAGCTGAAAGAAGCCAAAGTGAAGAAGGTGAGAGATGGTTTCCCTGCACGCACGCCATTCTAGCCCTGAGAGATGGCTTTCCTACACGCACGGCACTCTAGCCCTGTAGAAGGAGAGAGATGGCTTTCCTACATGCACGGCATTTTAGCCCTGTGCCGTTTTGGAGAAGCATCCACAGATAGATGCTGAAGAGTTTGTTTGCAATGTGTCTGTTTGTGTCAGCAAGGCTCTGCTAGGGGAATACTTCTGAGACAGCCGCAAAGCTCCAACTCTCTCTTCCCCTGTTCCCTTTTACGTCAATAAAAAAGATAAGATAGAAAAAACTGTCTGAAAAAAAATAACCAATGTCTGCCAGTATCACCCCAACAACAAGAAGAAAAACAAAACAGAGAATACACACAAGTTTCCCTGCATAGCTCCAATTGTGGACAGTTTCACATCTTCAAAACTGTGGAGTAGAAACCACAGGCCCTTGTGGCTCGGGTCCAAAGCCCGCTGGAGGAAAGAGTGTCCCGGTGGGACATTCTGCTCATCGCTCCCCTCCTTTGATCCCCAACTTCGGACGAGTTTAACAGCACGACAGAGAGACGCCTGTGATTGGAGATTGTAGAGAGATTAGAAAAATACCATAGACTAGACACAACCCTAGACTGTAGGATCCCCCGACTGATGGAGTTGTGATTATCACATCACGTCTTCTCAAATTGATTGATGCAATCCGATTGGTGTAAAGAGAAAAAAGTGTATAACTGAGGGATAAGGACCCTACCAAAAACAAGAAGGTGTATGTACATGCAACCTTAAGACTGAGATAAGGAGAGCGAGAGAGGAAGAGAGAAACTGGGTTGTTGTTTTAGACAGGCAGTGAGGAAGGGGAGACAGAAAAGGACGTTTCTGTGGCCACTGTGGTTTGTACTGCTCTGCTCTGGGGTGCTGTTGACAGTGATACCCAGCCCTCCCCCCCGGCGTTATTCTTGGACCTGCCTGGAAGGCAGTTAAAAAAGGACAGAGAGAAAGAGAGTGGGGGAAATAGAGAGGAAGAATAATTTTTATTCTCCGCCGCTTATGAAGACCTCTCGGTGCCAGACGGCAGGAAACGGGAGTCTTTGACGGCAGGAAGCCAGGCAGGGTCCCACGGGGAGTTTCACGCTCCATCTCTGTCTCCTCTCATTGGGGGGTTTACGGGGGGTTTTGTCTGCAGCCCGTCTCAGCCTCTGGCTCCACGAGATAAATGGATGCCACTGAAACGGATCATCCTCAGAAACGGAAGGGGGCTTAGAGCAATGAAACGTTTTTATTTTTCTCTTCACCTGTACTCCAGTAGCAAGCTCAAGTATGCATCATGAGCGGCACGACTTTCTCAACGGTTTTGATATTCGCGTGGGGCGCAAAAAAGCATACAATCTTGAATTTCTTGAATATATCTCGGAAAGTAAAGGTTTTACAGTTTAGCAATCTTTAGAGTATATATGCGTAATCCAGTCATTTTGAGAAGAAATTCAAGTTAGCATAAGCTGAGATACAGATGTGCTGGATGGACACGAATGCGCGCTAAAAGGGCGTGGCAAAATCTTGATGTACGCTCGGCTTACAGTAAACAACAGCACCCTAGTTTTGTTCCTCAGGGTCAAATTAGCCAGAAACCGTTGAGAAAAGTTTTTCCACTTACAGTATAATGCATATTCAACTTGAGTCTGCTACTGGAGTACTTTTTGCACCCCACGCGAATATCAACACATGGATTTTTCTCGAGTATCTCGAAAAGTAAAGGTTTTAGAGCTTAAAACCCTTCATAGTGCATATATAAACATGCATATTCTGGTCCTTTTGAGATCAAACTCAAGTGTCTTCTACGACCTTCAGAAGCTGAGCTACAGATGCGCTGGACAGACGCGTATGCTCGCTGAAACGGCGTGGCAAAAACACGATGTTCGCTCGGGTTACAGTAAACGACAGCACCCTACTTATGTTCCTCATGGTCAAATTAGCCAGGAACCGTTGAGAAAAGTCGTGCCACTCATAACGCAAACTCAACTTGAGCCTGCTACTCCAGTACTGTGCAAATCACACTCCACTTCACATGTGGTTTTGGCTTTGTGTGTGTGCGTGTGTGGCTGTGTGGCTGTGTGTGTGTGTGTGCGTGTGTGGCTGTGTGGCTGTGTGACTGTGTGTGTGTGTGTGTGTGTGTGTGTGTGCGTGTGTGTGTGTGCGTGTGTGGCTGTGTGTGCGTGTGTGGCTGTGTGTGTGTGTGCGTGTGTGTGTGTGTGCCTGTGTGGCTGTGTGTGTGCGTGTGTGGCTGTGTGCGTGTGTGGCTGTGTGTGTGTGTGTGTGTGTGTGTGTGCGTGTGTGGCTGTGTGTGCGGGTGTTTATGCAGCTGGTGGTGAGGGTGGAGATGAGCAATGGCAGCTCGAAGACACTGATGGTGGATGAGAGACAGACGGTCAGAGACGTGCTGGATAACCTGTTTGAGAAAACCCACTGTGACTGCAACATCGACTGGTGCCTATGTGAAACCAGCCCAGACCTGCAGACCGGTAGGACTGGCAAAAGACACCCACACACACACACACACACACACACACACACGCACACACGCACACGCGCACACACGCACACACGCACACATGCACACTCACACACTCACACACACACATACATGCACATACACAGCAAGGGTGTCATAATGAAGTGGCATATACACAAACTCACACGCAAAGTTTCATTTAGATGCTTGGGTTTCACTTCAGCCCAGATTACAAAATGCAACAAAGTGTGTTTTTACTGGCAAGTCAACATATTCCCTGCCCAAAAAAACACACATGCTCCCCTTCCCCTTCTGATGTTTATTGTTTATAGATATTTGTTTTGTGTATATAATCACATATTATACACCCAACCCAAATGCTTTGGCAATACTGTAGAACGTTTGGTCATGCCAATAAAGCTTCTTTTGAATTTGAATTTGAGAGAGAGAGAGAACGGAAGACAGAGACAGTGAGACAGAGAGAGAGAGAAAAAGACAGAGAAAGAGAGACAGAGAAAGAGAAAGAGAGACAGAGAGAGAGACTGCAGGTGGGTTTAATTTACAGTGTCCGACACTGTCAGTCATCCTGCCTGTCAGGAAGAAACTGGTCACTACTCCTCTGATCTCAGTCCCCAGCCTCTCCTTATTCTCCACAGCTGCTGGAGAACACTGGCAGCTCCCTCCCCATCTGTGTGCTCTATCTCTGGACTTCTCCCGCACATTTTAGATTGAAGTCTTATGAACCGAATTACTAAGCCCACCAGTACACTACTAGCCAATAATTAGGCCAAACTTCGGTTTGAAGTTAACTTTGCAGTAAAAAAAAATCTTCACTAATAACGGTATGAATTTTGCCTCGAGTTGGCATCCTTTGGCGAAGATGGCTTACCCCTGTGTGGATCAACGCCGTCAGTACATTGGCCTGTTAACATTGATGGTGCTTGTCACACCTACGCATGCGGTGCAGCCAGCTCCTGTTCAAAGGTCTCCTACTGGGCTGGCTGGCTGGCTGGCTGCCTGTCACGGTTTAAGCCCACCACGCGCGAAGCCGCAGGCCACCAGCGGACGCTTGCTACCTCACCTCCATAAAGTTAATCAGAGGAAAGAGCCTTCAAAGTATGTGGCGGACATGGTGGAGCTGACATGAAAGACGGAGTGTGATACTTGTGCGTCTGGGTGGGCGCTTGGAATGAGTGTGTGTGTGTGTGTGTGTGTGTGTGTGTTGAGGCCCACCGGCTTGGCAGACAGACCAGCCTTTGAGCTTCGGCAGTGGGAGTCTTTCAGCTTTACATGCTCATTACATTTCAGGATGCTGGAATCACTGACCATGTAATTACTGCAGTAGCGTAGCCTGGCTGAGGTCTGTATCGAGTACTGTAAATGAGACCGCAAATCTGCTGGAGATGTGGGCAGTGTGTGTGTGTGTGTGTGTGTGTGTGTGTGTGTGTGTGTGTGTGTGTGTGTGTGTGTGTGTGTGTGTGTGGTGTGGGTGTGTGTGTGTGTATAGTGTGTGTGTGTGTGTGTGTGTGTGTGTAGTGTGTAGTTTGTGTGTGTATGGAGATGTGGGCAGTATGGGATTTGTCAGTCCATGAAATGGACCGGAAGCGGTGGAATGGGTGGATGAGAAACCAGACTTGGAACCACATCCATATATCTTCACGAGCGCGTTGCCTCCTACGTTATCTCCAATTTGAATCAATTCGGTCTGGTCCGCAGAAACAATGCAGCCTTGATTGTATCTTCCCCCTGTACTGCAATGAAATGAGTCAACCGCAGTGGAATTAATCCAAGCTATTTTTTTTTGGTTTACCACACTGAAGCATGTTTTTTTCTCAAATAATCTGAGGGAGGCCAATAAAAAAGATCCCCTTCCTAATCTGATTATCCCATGGGGGCCCATGAGTCTGAGGAAACCAGTGTATGTGTGTGTGTGTGTGTGTGTGTGTGTGTGGCCTAGTTTTTTTTCCATGAGTCTGAGGAAACCAGATTAGGATCTGACAGGAGTGTGAACTCTCTGTGTGTGTGTATGTGTGTGTTTGTGTGTGTGTGTGTGTGTGTGTGTGTGTGTGTGTGTGTGTGAACTCTCCACAGAGAGGGGCCTGGAGGACCACGAGCACATGGTGGAGCCGCTGTCGGCATGGACGCGTGACAGCGAGAACAAAGTGCTGTTTCAGCAGAGGGAGGACAAGTACGCCATCTTCAAAGACCCTCAGGTGAATCCTCTTACTGTGGCGGCATCTGATTGGCTGTAATTAACGGGAGTTCTCCTGCTCAGATTGTAGTCTTGTTGTTGTTGATAGTCCTGTCTCGTGGAGTAGCTTCACACATATGGTGCTGTGACTTTAACTACATCTACATTTGGTAATTTAGCAGACGCTTTTGTCCAAAGTGACGTACAAGGGATAGAACAGTCAAGCTAAGAGCAATTAAAACCTGGTGTAACAACAATAAATACCACTTTACATAAGAAATAGAAAAATGACATAGAAAAAAAAGAAGTGTAGGAATGTAACTGCTGAAGCGCAAGTTAAGCACTAGTCAAGGTGCCAGTTAGGAAGGGAGGTGCTTTCTGAAGAGTTGAGGTCTTCAAAAGCTTCTTGAAGGTAGAGAGGGACGCCCCTGCTGACCCTAACTGACAGCACAGCCTGTTTGCAGACAAAAACAAACATACCACTCAGATGAAAATGTATTGGTAGACTGGGTCTCTCACAATAGTCCAGCCGGCTGAACGGAGAGCTGGTGGCCATTTGTCTTGGCCCTCCTTTTTGTTTTTGGATAAAATTAAACTCAGTCATAGTTTTCGTCCCGAGCCGTCCCAGTTTGTCCACTGATTGAACACAGAAACTCCAGACACAGGCCCATATGTCTTAGGTGCACATGCATCAGGTCAGGCAGACCCATAGACACAGTGGGGTTTTGTGATGTTTATTATTACAGCTTGGGCCATCATAATCTCTGGGAATTAATGCTTGTACGGACTGCTGGCAGGGAAAAGTTTTTCATTAGATAAGAGCATTGTGCGGAAAACGTGAGATGTCTTGATGTGGGGACACACTGACAGTGTTCTTTAGAACCGGGGAACCGGGCTGTCAGAATGGGTCAGGTCCGCGTTATCAGAATCCATTTATTCACACAGACAGTTTAAGAGGTCTGGAATCTGTCTCTGCGAGACCTAACATATTTAAATATACGTGTCTCTGCAGAATTTTTATCTCTGGAAGAAGGATAGGAATACGCTCAAGGACATGAAAGAAAAAGAGAAAGAGATGCTGTTGGAGGTGAGTCATCAAACTGATATTACAGCTCAGGGCAATGCTGTGTGTGTGTGTGTGTGTGTGTGTGTGTGTGTGTGTGTATGCGTGTGTTGAGGCGTGTGTGTGTAGGCGCGCGTGTGTGTGTGTGTGTGTGTATGCGTTCTTCACCGTCTCTCTCCACACACTCTCATGTGTGTGTGTGTGTGTGTGTGTTTGTGTGTGAGTGCAGGAGAACTTCTGTGGGACCTCCATCATCGTGCCGGACCTTGAGGGGCTCCTCCATTTGAAGGAGGATGGGAAGCGCTCCTGGAAGCCTCGCTTCTTCCTGCTGAGGGCGTCTGGAATGTATTACGTTCCCAAAGGGAAAACCAAGGTCAGCATGCTGATCAGAGTAAACCCCAGACACACACACACACACACACACACACACACATGCAGACGCAGACGCAGACGCAGACGCAGACACAGACACAGACACGCAGACGCAGGCGCAAACGCAAACGCGGGCATGGCCCGGGCATGGGCACAGACACACACACACACGCAGATGCAGACGCAGACGCAGACAGAGGCGCAGCACAGACGCAGACGCAGACGCAGACGCAGACGCAGACACAGACACAGACACACACACACACACACACAGCTACATGGCCTACTCAGTAAGTTAAGAGTAAACAGCAGCCATGACACACACACAGACATGTAACCACCCATGCACACACACACACAAATCACAATCAAATACATTTAGTGGGTGATCAAATGCAACCAGACCCCCTGCCCGCTTTTTTGAAAAATGAGGCACGGAGAGAGGGGAGGTTAAAAAGACAAAAAAAGAAACTTGAGCAAATATTGGCTCAATGTCAACTCAAACCCTTAGCGGAACGGCCAATTACACCCGTCCTCCTGTGTTTACCTTCTCCTCCAACATCCATCCCCCAGTTCCCTCAAGCCATCTAAAAATACGCCTCCGCCAGGGGCACCCCTGCAAACTGCCTCCTATCACGCAACGGATCTCAATGGCAGCTCAGTGTCCATAAATATGCCCGTCCAGGTCTGCTGGGTATGGCTGTGAAAAGGGAAATGTCTTTACTTTGTGTAACCTCCGGGTTGTGCTGGTTTTAACTGTCCACTGTCTTTTTTTAATCTTTTTCAGACGTCCCGTGATCTGGTGTGTCTGGTGCAGTTTGATAACGTGAACGTGTACCTTGGCAAAGATTACAAGAACAAGTACAAGGCCCCGACTGACCACTGCTTCCTGCTCAAGGTGAGTGTGTGGTAGCTGACTACTGCTCCCTGCTCAAGGTGAGTTTGTGGTAGCCAGAGGCGGATATCCCGGGGGGGACAGGGGGACGTCTCACATAAAGTTGTCCCCCCAACAATCATTGTAAATATAATTCTGCACGGACATGTCCTCTTTTTCGAGACCTAAAAAAATGCGTCCGGTAGGAATTCCAAAAACGGCCAGGGATTTTGCCTTGCCGGACATTTGTGTTCTTCTGTGTATTTTAGAAATCGTCGCAGGAGGAGGGGGCGGGGTCATCTGCAATTTTCCTGTGTGCCCCCCCAGTACTCTCTGAAATTTGACCGTGTATTGTCCCCCCCTACAACGGAATGGGATCTCCACCGCTGGTGGCAGCTGTTGGATGGTCTTTATCACACTTCACTGCTTGGTTTCATCGAAACACCATAGTACCAAATTAGATATCATCGAAACAATATCAACAAAACCAAAACGTTTGCACTAAATAAATCAGCTAGCTCGGTTGTCTTTAGAAGCTAATCAGTTCCCCGAAAAGTTATTGTCAAAGTCGTTGCATTTATATTTATCTTTCTACATGAACCAATGAACCACATCATGGGTGTGCTTTAGAGCCTCTGGGGAAACCCTAGCAATGTTTTGCGAGCCTAGCAGGACTATTTCAGAGAATGGGGAACCACAGCATTCTGGGTAGAGTTATATTTAATGTTTAAATTCCCTTCGGCTCAAAAAGATTCTCTGTAGGAAATGTACAAGTTGTAAAACATGATTTAAAAGGCTGCTAGTCTCCCCCTTTGTAGCAGAAGGCCACCATGAATGGTTCAGATAAAACTAAAGTAAGTAAGACGAAAGCTAAAAAGGTAGACCTCTCCGTGGTTACCGTGTTATACCACTCGCTGCGAAACTCATGAGGGGACCACAGAGCAATGAGTCAGTGATTTTGAGATCTGCAAACCATTACTAAGACTCTTGCCAAGCATGCAACACGTGCACAGTCAGAATAGTCATTATACATAATCTATACAAAAACCCTTGCATTTACAATTGTAAATGATCCACTAAGGCCTGTCAGTTGTCTCCTCACGTTCACCTCATTGGTCAAGTGCGTAAAATGAGCCAGGGGCACATAGTCTGCTAGTAGCACGAGCTAGTCCCTTGGTTATGTTATTATTATGGTCATTGTTAGAAGGCTAAACATTTGATTACATAGATGCATTTTGTAACTTTTTTGTGTTTTAACTTCCTCCTAATCATAATGGCTACATGGTCAAGGTGAATTCCATTGTTTTGGAGCAGCTAGCTCTGTCACAGTGTGGTAACTGACGGTGCTGACTCTCAGAAGAGATATGAAGCCAAACTGTTGAGGAGTTAGGGGATCTGAAACTTTTCTCTCCATCCCCTTGTGTCTTTTACTTTCTGTGGTCCTGGGAAGTCTTGAATCAGCGCTCAGCACAAGGCTGGGTGTAAAAAAAATCAAGACGAAGAGGTCAGGCGAGTGCCTGGGCTGGAACACTTTTGACTGAACAATTTTTAGCCCCTCAAGGCTAGGACAAAATACAGCTAGGAAGACAAAAGAGGGGAGGGATGGAGAGAAATAGAGAGAGAGAGAGAAAATAACTCAGCTGATGGTAAAGTCAGCGATGATCTCAACCAGCTCTGTTTCTCACATAGTCTAGCACGTCTTCAAGAGAAGTCCCCCTAGCAACAGCCATTGGCCATCTGTGTAGAGAGATGGAGGCAGCAAGAATGAGGCAGACACACGAGCAATGTATCCAAATGACGACCGCCATCTTAAGTTTAACAGCTATATTCTCTGTAACAGACACTCTCATTCTTGCTCTCCCTTGCTCTCTCACACACACACACGCACAGACACACACACACACACACACACACACACACACACACACACAGTTCATCCAAAAATCAGGTCCCATTTGTCAAACCGTAGCTCCATCTCACCTTCCTGGGGTCACGTCAAAGCCAGATTGCTTCAAGGTGTGTGAATGTGTGTCTGCTCCACGTCTGTTGTCCCTAATGCACAGTAATTATTGTAATGACTAGCCTCAAAGAGGAGCTGAATGACTACCATTTGAAGTTGTGGCACGATGACCACGGCAGCTGTGGTCGATTCACTTCTCTAATGAGGGCTTTACAGTAGTTGGTGGAAAATGTGTTCATTTTCGGGCAGGAGGTAATTGGCCCCGCAATAGCAACAGCGTCCGTGTGGTGAGAAGTCTCTCTCCCTTTTTCTGTGCCGGGGAGAAACTTAATTTCACTACGCCACCTATTGGTTATACTCTAGAAAACTTGAGAAAATGCCAGCGCAGCCCAGTGTATAGTGGTCTAGTGTGCGGTCAGAATAAAAAAAAGTCTCCAAACGTCTTGAGAGAATAACAGATCAGCAATGACCTCATGTTCGGTGTTCTGAAAAGCCTTGAGAAGCATCCAGGAAAACCGAATCCGTCATCCGCTGGCACTGGCAAACAATTCCATGATTCTATCAGCCAGAGGTGCATCAGATCACTTCAAACTCAAACGTCAACAGTGCGTTGTTCTTTTTCAGGCACCTGCATTCCGTCTGCTCAGTACCAGCTTTCTTTGATTAACTCAATCTAGAATGAGAGCGGAGAGTCATTGCAGCCTATTACAGACACAAGCAGCCTGAGGGCTTAATATCTGTAATGAGTTATGTGTCCATGCTGACGTGATATGCTGGTTTTAGTTGAATGTGTTCAGTTCAAAACAATATGATCTGAGCTGGTGATCTACACACACTCGTACATAAACACATGCACACACAAAGTAAACACTGCCATATATTTTTCCACGGTGCGTTTACACGAGCCCATGCATGCCTTCATTCCAACATGTCTACATACCCCTCTCTGCCCCTTCTCACCGCGTGTGCACACATTCTTGTATGCATATATTTTAAATGTGTGCCCAAATAGAAGCATGCATGCATACATGTTAAAACACAGAGAGAGAAAGAGAGAGTGAGTTTGCAGAGTGTTAGAAGAGTCATTGCAGCCTATTACAGACACAAGCAGCCCGAGGGCTTAATATATGTCATCTGTTTTGTTTACATGTTAAGACACAGAGAGAGAGAGAGAGAGAGAGAGAGAGAGAGAGAGAGAGAGAGAGAGAGAGAGAGAGAGAGAGAGAGAGAGAGAGAGAGAGAGAGAGAGAGTGAGTTTGCAGAGTGTTAGAAGACGGGTTTAAAAAAGATGTGTGTGGGTTGAGTGATTTTGGTTCTCTAAAACAAAGACATTTGTGGAGACTAATCCTGGAGTTTCTTTCCCTCATAGCACCCACAGATCCAAAAGGAATCCCAGTACATTAAGTACCTGTGCTGTGATGATGAGTGGACTATGACACTTTGGGTGACAGGAATCCGCATTGCAAAGGTGGGTACTCTGTAGGTGTGGCAACAGGTAACCGGTAACAGCTTTAAAGTATAAATAATAAAAGGTCTTTCTATAGAGTTTTCACTGCTGAGGTTCATTGACTTGTTCGTCTGGTTTTATAGTATGGAATGACACTTTATGAGAACTACAAAACTGCAGTCAAGAAAACCTCTTCAGCATCATGGACGGACATCGTCACCTCCAACGCATCCACCCCATCGCCAACTCAAAAAGGTTGAGAATACGCATCAACTTTACAGAAACATATCATATAATAACATATAAAAACATATAACATTATTATGATGATATAATATGTAATGACATACAATACTTAATCCATCTTTGCATTGGATGGTAATATCAACCATTTAATAACCCCCCCTAAAATAGTACTTCATTGTATGGCTTTTTGACTTTTTTGGCATTTTAACATTGCACTCCGACAGTATAAGCATATGGTACAAAAGTCTATTCAGTACATTTACCTGGGTATTTAACACACTTGCCTGGGTAGTTAACGCACTTAATTCATCTCCCTCTTGTCTTTCTATTGCAGCTAAAGCAGCCAATGGTCATGCTCCAAAGCCTGCTCAAGATCCAGCTCCTACGGTACGGCAACGCAACTTAGCCAATCTAACTCCCAAAGATACTGATGTCAAATACTACAATCATGTCAAATAAACCTCTCATTCACATTTATTTAGATAATGTAATAGAAAGAAACCAGAGATGGACTTCACTGAAATGTTTTGATCTCACTTGTCATTGCTGCTTAGTAGTAAATATGTCTGAATGTGTCTAATCTTTTTTTAAGGCTCCCAGCAACCAGTCATCTTTTCCACCACCTCCACCTCCACCTCCGGTAGGCATCCTGCCTCCACCTCCTCCAGACCCAGGGCTGCCCCCTCCTCCACCTGCCTCCATGCTGGCCAAAGGCTCCCTCCCACCACCACCACCATCTTTCAGCATGGGTGGAAGCTTCCCTCCACCCCCCATGGATGACCTACCACCCCCTCCGCCCCTAGACGACGATGAGGTAGAGATGCCCCCAGACTTCATGCCCCCACCACCCCCTCCAGCTATGGGCTTTCCATCTCCACCCCCTCCAGCCATGGGCTTCCCATCTCCACCCCCTCCCGCCAGGGGCTTCCCCTCTCCATCTCCAGGGGGTAGGCCGCCCCCTCCCGCCAGGGGCATGCCCTCTCCATCTCCTGGGGGTAGGCCGCCCCCTCCGGCCAGGGGCATGCCCTCTCCAACTCCTGGTGGTAGGGCACTGCCTCCGCCACCCTCAGGCCGCACTCTCCCCACCCCACCTCCACCCGTGTCCCTGGCCACTGGCTCTTCTGAGGGCTCTCTGCCCCCTCCGCCGCCGCCGCCACCCCCTCCTCCACCCGCAGCGATGGCCCCCCGCCCTATGGTCAGGAAAGCCGGCCCGCCCCCACCCAAGAGGACTACGCCTGTCTCTGCAGCACCCTCTGGTGGTGATTTAATGAATGAACTAATGCTGGCAATGCAGAAGAAACGTACTCCGCAGTAGCGCCAGTCCTCTTTTCCCCATTTTCACCTTTAAATAGGACTCCTCATTCCTACATCGCTTCAGTAACTATTGGATTAGTTTAGTCATGGACATCCTGGGACATAAGGGGCTGCTTGGCTTGGCTTGTTCTAACACAGTAGCACAAGAAAAATGGAAACTGTAAACACATTGAGTCTTCCAGTAAAGGACTCTTATGTTTTAAAAGCCCTCCTTTTTCAACTGATTCTACAAATCAACTTCTGCCTGGACAATTGCAATGATGTATTACTAATACTGAGCAAATCCTTGCCTTGGGTTCTTCTTTGGAAATGGCTGAAGAGCCTTTTTGTCTTGAGTAAAACGTAAGTCACTAGTAATGCTAAAGTAGTGCTTAGCTAAACCCAAGAAGCTCTAGTGCTCCTGTAAACATTGCAATCCCATGGGACTTTAAGTGTGTTCTGCTCTTGTTGACAATAGTTTGTATTATACAACAATGAAATAATTACCAATTGTGGGAGTGTATATACTATTTTTCCAACTGTGCATATAACTACTGATGGGAAATGACCACGTCTGTGTTTTACATAAGGCGCTTTTCCACTGCAGAAACTCGGGACACTTCCCAGGTGGCGCGAAGGTTTACCGGATCAGCCCCCTAATCGGCCCTTTCAGCCCCTCTGTTTCCAAGGCGGTGTAGGGTCCACTACACGTGACATGTCAGTTCCGAGAACTACACAATAACAATGTTTCCATCACCAACAGTAGACTGCTAAAGCAGATAATTTCTAGATAATGTTAGGGTTACCCCAAAATGTATTTTTAAATAAAACAGATGACATTAATTGTTTATGAGCTTATATGTTTTATTCTGGTGCCCCAATAAAGGGAAGTGTTATATCCTCCTTTCCGGAAATAAAGGGTAAAATAAGCATTAGGCTAAAACACAGTTTCTCACCCTGATTTACCAGCCTTCTTGAAATGGTTAAGTTATGCAAAAACTGACCACTGTTGGCAAAAAATGTCTACATTATGTGTCAGCCAAACACAAAAGGTCATGACACAGCACTCATGGTCATGTCACAACCCTGCTCCCCCCAATGTCCCAGAAAATGTGCATCTGTCCATTTGACTTTCCCAGCACCTTTGCCTAGTAAGCAGTACTGACTGATATCCCTGAGACAGCAATAAAAGTGCATCCAGAGTAGAGGTCCTCCTTTTTAACCTTTGACCTGGTGACCTCCGTCCAGGGATTAAAGCAAAAGAAAATCATCTGACTGAAAATAAATGACTTTGGGTCGTGGCTGCATACCACCTCGATATTTGAACTTCATATTATCACTTACTAGTTCAAAGCTAGGGCATAAAACCAATATTTTTTGCAAGACTTCACCATTCTTGTTAATGGGCTAGAAATGACAAAACGATTTACTGAAATCCAGGGGCATTTAGCAAAAAATTTGCCTGAATACCAGCCCGAACCCCGCCCACAAAATAATTTGGTCGGGAAGTTCGGTCTGGCTCTGCGGTCGTTGGGGAGACATTTTTCCTGGTAGAAAACAGTACAGTCAATCAAAGTGACTGGGCGGGCTTTATACGATGATCGACAGATGATGAACAGTAACGTAATCAACCACGTCACCAAAGAGCGCTCAGTTCAAATTCGTGTTCAACAAACGTGGCTGCCGCTGGAGAGCTCATTTCTGTAGATTCTGCCATTGAGCCGGTCGGAATTCGGAATTCAGGAGATAGACACAGACAGGACAGGAGATAGACACAGACTGGAGATAAACATGCAGACAGGAGATACACACGCAGGTACATATGTGTACAGCGTGCACATTTCGAGTGGAGCGCTGGTGGCGCAGTGGTAGTGTCCACGCTCCACACCACCAAAGTCACTGGTTCAAACCTCAGCACAGGAGAGAAGGTGTAGAGGACCTGGTGGACTCAGAGGCCCTGAAGCAGGTGGTACATCAGGATGGATTGCAAAGAGAAATACATGGGGGGCCTTACTTGGCCCCCCGAAACAATCTAGTAGAAAAGCAGAAGGTTATAGACTTTTTTCAGTGGGCCAACTTGACTTTTGGGAACCCACAAACAGTGAGCTGTATGTATACACCAGTAGTGTTTTGTGTCAAGTTGGCCCACTGAAAAAAAGTCTATAACCCCCTACTTTTCTACTAGATTGTTTCAGGGAGCCAAGTAAGCCCCCCCATGTCTTTCTCTTTGCAATCCATCCTGACATCCCACCTGCCTCTCCACTTTCTCCCACCTGCCTCTCCACTTTCCTGTGCTGAGGTTTGAACCGATGACCTTGGTGGTGTGGAGTGTGGACACTACCACTGCACCACCAGCGCTCCATTCCAAAGCTGCACGCTGGACAGATATGTACATCCTGTCTGCGTGTTTCTCTCCTGTCTGTGTCTATCTCCTGTCTGTGTCTATCTCCTGTCCTGTCTGTGTCTATCTCCTGTCCTGTCTGTGTCTATCTCCTGTCTGTGTGTGTCTATCTCCTGTCTGTGTCTATCTCCTGTCCTGTCTGTGTCTATCTCCTGTCTGTCCCAAATGACGCCTATGTCCTGACATCAGCTTCATAGTCAAAATCCCACAAAGTCAATCAGGGGCTGGGGGGTTCAGTGCCTGGATTTGTAATGCAACTGGCTATATCTGTTCAGGTTCAAAGCGAAGGCTCCACCTGTGAGTGAGTGAGTGTGTGTGTGTGTGTGTCTGTTCAAGGCAGTGTTTTTTCATAATTTTCAGGTTTGTGTTACAATAATGGACTTAGCCTTGAATGAATGTTGTTGCCATAGTGGAGAGGGTCACCTTGTGTTTACCAGGAGGGGACTTTGAACCCTCAGAGACAACAGTCCCATGGATCTCTAAGCCTTAGACTTAACCCCACATCCATCCTGGTATATACTTTTGATGTACATGCCAAGCTGATCTTGAACATGTTTTAAATTGGTAAATTGTCATATTAAGATGCTTTATTGAACGTGAACTGGGTCTGAAGATGTATAAGTGACACGTCATATCTTACCACCTAGACTGGGGTTTGAAAACATGCTGACATTTGCTCATTGGGTTTTAAGACCAACACCTTATCCCCACATCCATGATATCTACTGCTACTCAGCCTGCTAATATGATTTGGAACGATCTTGGATTGAAAGTGAACTGAAAGTGAACTGAAAGTTCATCACATCTACTTTGAACCCACATGGACAGGTCACACAGCTAGTGATAGGGCTTTATTGTTGAGACGATGTGGTTCAAGTTAATTAATTATAAACAGCAATCTTTTACCAGGTGTGGGATTCGAACCCACAATGACACACGTCCATTGGAGCTTAAGTCCAATGCCTTAACCACACGACCATCCTGGTTCTGAAAGCACTTGGTGATTAACCATTTACTTTTTACCTGGAGAAGTTAAACGTTTGGACATGGAATCTGTGCAGGGTTCTACCCAACATTTTATAAATGAGGGCCCTAATCTCCGCTGTGGGATGCTGCTGTGGTCTCTCCACTTGATCTATCGACACACACACACACACACACACACACACACACACACACACACACACACACACACACACACACACACACACACACACACACACATACTCACACTCTTTTTCTACTGTGGGATGCTGATGAAGTCTCTCCACCTGATGTACTTGTAGAAACCCTCTGCCTACACCTACCCACCCCACCACACTGTCATGCATTAACTCCACTCCACTCATGAAACATCTACATACTCTCTGCTAGCCTATTTTAATTACGTAAATAATTGCCACCATGGACATATAGTTTTCTGTGTCATTTTTACCCTTGTAATAGTAAACTTGCAAGCGCTCTGCCTACCAACTTAGCTGTTCTTCAATAAAGCACTATGTGAATAAAACTGAATTTAATGGAATCATTTTAAGCAATGGGTATTTAACGCTGGAGCCTGAAGGCCAGAGATGTCCTTCATGAGGGATGAACTCCCTAAGTGTTCTTGAGTGAGTGGTCTGAGTCAGCCTTGACTAGGGTGCCCTCTGCTGGTCACATCCTGCAAGTGTTCTTGAGTGAGTGGTCTGATTCAGCCTGGACTAGGGCGCCCTCTGCTGGTCACATTCTGCAAGTGTTCTAGAGTGAGTGGTCTGAGTCAGCCTGGACTAGGGCGCCCTCTGCTGGTCACATCCTGCAAGTGTTCTTGAGTGAGTGGTCTGAGTCAGCCTGGACTAGGGCGCCCTCTGCTGGTCACATCCTGCAAGTGTTCTTGAGTGAGTGGTCTGAGTCAGCCTGGACTAGGGCGCCCTCTGCTGGTCACATTCTGCAAGTGATCATGCAGGCAATGGCATGTTTTCCGTAGCCACAGCATAGCGATCACTTTCGAAACAAAAAATGATTAAGACCTACTAAAGAGCAGTATGGGGCAGGAGATACTGAGTGGATTCGCTACCCTGTCCATCGAAAGCATCCGGGCCAGGGAATTGAACTTTTCTGAAATTGTTGATAATTTTGCTCAACGCAAGGCTCGTAGGATGCCATTCTAAACGTCATGCATGTTTTTTAATACACCTAATGGTACTTGAAATGTATTTTTTCACTTCAATGTCGTAAAAAGAATAAGTTACTTTGCGCATAGGCCTACGTGATATTGTTGGAGGAAGTTTGTTTTGTAATTGATTGCAGCAGATTCACCCCAGGGTCCCCGATGGTGAAGTTTGCACTCGGGCCCGCCACGTCATTGTTACGCCGCTGATAGGCTACGATGTTTTTGACACGTTTATTAAATTATTATTACAGAAAATTATGGGGGCATTTTTTGCCCCTCTCCTAGTCATTTTAGGGGCAAAATTATATTTCTTAGGGGCAGTTTTGCCCTTTGCCCTCGTGTATTTCCGACGCTGATGCAAATCATATCCGTGCCCCCCCCCCCCCCCCTTTTTTTTTTCTCTTTGGATCTGCATCGACCTAACCCAGTTGACGGAAATCCGTCATAGCGACGGAAAACTTTAATCCATGCCTCCGTCAGGAGGAGCAGCTGACCTTCAGCCCTTGTGCCCAGTGAGGAGGGGGGCTGGCGTAGGCTCGCTCCTCAGCCCGGTGCTGCTCTGTGTAGGGCCTGGCCAGGACCTCCTGCAGCAGCCTCACCTGAATAGGTACACAGGCAGAACAGAAACTCAGTAGAGGCTGTAGGTAGACGAAGGGTAGACTCAAAAACGATCCGCATACGGATGTCATTCTAGAATGTTGATTGGATTAAAATGGTGTTTTCAGTTCCTGCCTGGTAACTAATCTTAACCAATCAACATTGTAGAATGACATCCGTATGTGGATCGTTTTTGAGTCTACCTACAGAGGCCAGTCACTATGAAGCCTAGCGATGGAGGAGTTCAATGAAAAGCTGAAGCCAAAGCACAGTGCTCATGGTTCCAATATCGTTCTGATAGCACTGAGTGACTTGAGTAAAGATGTTTCCTTTTAAGGGGTTAAATACAAATTTAAATACGTCTTTTGGAAAGGAAATATTCCCATTTCAATAAATCAAAATGGAATGAGAACATAAATACAACTGGAGTTTTATCAGATCAATTACCATGAAAGGAAATACCATATCAAAGCCAACACTGGCAGAGAAAACCTATCCTGATATGCCAGGTTATTTTTACTCCTTAATCAAGAAACTCTCATTCCAGTCCACTTATTTCCTTCATTTTTATGGATTTGCTTTGAACTGTGCTACTCAGAAATGCATTGTGGTTTATATTATTGCATGAGGCTAGTGCAGTGTGTGCAATTGCAAAACAATACACTGTCAAAGACCTACTGCAAGAGGTATCTGACAGCAAACATATAAATGAAACATTACCTCAGAGAAGTCATCATTCTCTGCTTTCTGTATAGCAGACTCTGCCATCCAATTCCTCAAGACATACCTAGGATTGACCCCTGCAATGCACAATCCAATAAAAAAAAAGTGATCAAATCTAATCAATCAAATTTGACTTTGCTGTGAAAAAAGTTATTTCCATGAGAATCCATCACAGCTATCGCACACTGATGCTATCATGTAGCACACATTCATGGAAGGCTAGATTCCTTCATGGTAGAATGCTTAAGCAGCACTGCATGTTCTTCACTCTCGGCAGAGTTTACATCCTTCATATCCTGTCCCCGCTGCTCCAGCAGGTCTGTCCCCGCACAACAGCGTTACCGTGGTGAAGACTCACCTCTCATCCTGTGCTGGCGAGCCTCGTCCGATCGCTGTGCCCTACCAGAGAACAGCAGGAATCAGTCGAGGGGGTCAGTGGAATCTAACCTCATCTGGGGAAGCTATCATCCCTCAAGGAAGCTTGGCTCAAATGACCAGCATACGGAGAAAAAAAAAGCACTGACAGAAAAACAATAAACGACCCGAATGGGAATTTGGACTGAGATGTTATCATGTCCTGCACAGGAACAGTGGGGTATTATAAAGCGTCCAAGTGATTTTAAACACATGGCACACTCTTTGACCTCTACATGACCTCCTGAACTACCACACCTCGTCTTCATCCAGTAGGGCGCTGACCCTAACTAGGGCCATAGCCATTACACATGCCAAGCAAAAGGCTACCCTGCACACTGATGGCATCACAGCACCTCACATGTTGCTGTTAAATTTAAAAAAGCATCGTTTGAGGCACAATGTACTAACAGACTGCGTAAGAATCCTTTAAAAGAACAATTCTAGCCTCTAGAATAAAACCCCTATTTCAGGCCTGTGAGCCACGTCTTCATGTGCGCGTAGAATATAGAAGCATAAAATAAACATGTGTGCAAAAAGGTTCATAAGTGAACTGCAATGTTACCTTTGAAACCTTGGCAGGTACATCTTCACCCACTCCGGGAAGTACTCATGCATAGAGAGCTCTTGCAAAGCCCACATTGTCTGTGAAAGGAGAGAGGACACATTTAACATTCTCTCAATTGAACACATCAAAAGCACAATGGCAGCAGTGTTCTGCAAATCCATCATCTTCTGCAGCTGTTTAATGGATATACAGGAAACCCATACTTTTATTATCCCAGGTTTTTTTTTAAAACCTCTCATGCCTACATGGTATTCAAAGACAGTTCACGATGCCAAAAAAAGAACCTGTTTGCTTCCAGTTCATTGAACCAGCCCACGGAACCACCCTTAATCTCTGTAGATGTATCTTATACTTTACTTTCAAGTTCAAGTATGCAGTGCTTATGAGAGTTATTGTAGTGCAACGCCTATGACAGAGCACTTCCGTGTGATAGTCTAGGCCTGGGGGTGATTACCTCTGGGATGCTCCTGCCGTGGAGCTGCAGGGCTGAAACTTCACTGAGCTGTCTGAAGGTCATGGTGAAGTCTGCACTAGTGTCCTCCATCATCTGGAAACACACCCTGATCAGCATGAACGTGCCCTACACAAACTACTGCAACTGGACAACTCCTGCGGCACTTCGTCACAGATTATAATGAACACACATACAATCCACACATACACACAATCAACTTACTGTTCTCAAACAAATGTACAGACTTTCTACATGTGAAATGTATAAAACAGACACTCACACACAGTTAAAAGAAGGCAGCACATGGTATTCAAGACATTATATCCTACACTGACAAAAAGTTCACACACATCAGTGAGTAATTGCAAGAGAGCCAGGAGGCTGTCTGTCTTCATGGACTGGTTAAGCCACTTGCCTTTAGAAGGAAAGCTATTAGATACCCATCATCATCATCATCCTCTTCCTCTCCTTCTAGACCAAGCTTGGCTTTGAACAACTCCTGAAATCTAAACATTACATTTGCCAGGTCAGACACTAGGAGAACAAGCACACTTTTTTCTAATGACATACAGTTCAAATGTTAATCAATTAAAGTTTGAATCCAATTACCGTCTCTGGTATATTTGGGGGTAGCCTTTTAATATGTGTTTTGCCCTGCAACAAAATCAGACACAGTCAGTAGTGACTACACATGAAATCATCTCATTCATGGTTAGCAGATGCTTTGATCCAAACTCAGTTGTAGTGCAGAGAATTCCTACACTTAACAAGCATGTGTAAGTGCTTCCAAGTAATATCTGATGTATTAAGTGTCATCAGTGCTGTAAAAAGGCAAGGCGCAACAAAAACAGATTCTTTCCTTTGTACCTCGCTATGGATAAAAGCGTCAGCTGAATGACTAAATGTAATGTAATGTCAAAACACTTCATCCCACTATTCCAAGAAGAATAAGAAGGAACTCACCACGACTGCTGGTTGGGATTGAGTACAGGATACAGAGCTTCCAGAAGTTTCTCCAGATTGAAAAGGCCCACATCTGCCTGAGCTCCAATGCTGTACCGCCCCTCATCATCAGATGTGTTGGGTACAAAACCTGATCGCCATAGAAACCATAGAAAAGACGGTCATTGAAAACAATAGGAGAAATACATTGTGTCTTTGGAATGATTACCACTAACAGAGAGATGTGAGGAGCATGGCAGAACGTACTTGGGTTATAGGCCTCCATGAATCCAAATGGTCCATAATCAATGGTGATAGACAGAAGACTGAAATTGTCTGTATTTCCCACACCTTTGAAAAGATAAAACAATATGAGTGTTTTGCCTGAGAAATCATGTACAGTGTATGATTGTGTTAAACATTTATAGAAATGTACTTACCATGTGCAAATCCAACAGACATCCACTGAGCTATCAGATGAGCAGTTTCATTTACGACTGTAGAGAACCAAGCCTGTGTTAGCACAGAAGAAGTAAAAAACTAAGTGTTACCTGTCAGCTGCAGCATCTCAAGCATTTCAAAGTAATAATGTGTATCAAATCCGAATAGAAGTCAATATATAAGAAAATTATATTGTAATGTATTATATATAAGCACTTACCACATATTTGTCTGGGTCATTCGTTTTAATAGATGTAAAATGTTCTTCAATAACAAAGTCCAATACTTTTCTGTGTTAAAAAGCAAAAGGGCTGTATAAATAACATTAAGACACTGATGATTAATACTGCTTTTCCTCAGAAGATGTTACGGTAAATCAGACCTCAGGAGATCCAGTTCTCCAGACCGGGTCAGGATCTCAAGAGAACCTATACGGAACCAAGACCTGGCTAAACGCAGAACCACTGCTCCTACAAAAGGAGAACACAGAGCCTTGTGATCAAAGACAAACCACTGAGGTACCAAGCCAAACAATATTATTATTATATACTGTATATCTTATTCCAGGCTATTAGGAATTATTATATATATATCTTATTCCAGGCTATTAGGAATTATTATTATATATATCTTATTCCAGGCTATTTCATGTGATACTATAATATTATGAACCATAACAGTATCATGGAATACAATATTCTACCATGACAATGTAATTATATATGAACTTTGACCTCACCTCTCTCCTTCTGTACGCTGCCATTATAGAACGGGTCCCTCCATACAGGCTCCTCACTCACTATGAGGCTGTGAATCGATTCATCACAACCGTTACATCAAACATACACTATGACTTCCTACCAAGAATAAAAGAAGCACATTTGACTGACATTTCCGGACACCTCTTGAAACCAAGACATTTCACAGTGTTTGACTGAGTTAATGGATAATAATCATGGGCCCTGTTCTCTTCAGAACAATTTGATATCTAGACAGACAGTGTGCAACAGACACAAGCCTTCTTCTGCTAGATCACTTTCACACATCTCACGGCAGCCACTCGACACAGTAGATATTAGCCACCCACCCACCTACCCACCTGGCACCTTCACTTCCTGGCCTCTCGTGTTAGTTCACAGATTATATGACCGCTTTGGTTTCCCTCTGGATTATGAGCTAAAGCCATGTGTCTGAAATGGCTTCAGCAGAGACTGACTGGGTTCAAGTAAACCCAAGAGAAAAAGTGTGCGTAAGAAAAGATGACAAGAAGAGTGGGAAGCACTGACAGATTTGAAAGACAGAGAAGGGTCAGACCAACTACGACAACTAGGACATATCCAATGGCAGTTACCTAAAACTAAAGATGAAATAAACACAGAGTGCAATTAAAACAACAACAGAACCATACAAACAACAACAGAAACAATAGCATGTCTCTTGAAGCTCACATTTTATTTTTTTATCTAAAAGCACTCCTGTTACTCTTATTTGAATTAAAGAGATTAGGGAACACAAAACAGACAATGATGTCTTTCAGAAAAGAGTAAAAGTGTCGGTAATATCTACAACTGCTTGTCTGGAGACACCTGCTCACCTGGCCGCTCTGGAGGTGGGCACCCCCAGGTGATGCATGGCCTCACTGCACAGGAACTCTCTGACGGAGGAGCGCACCACTGCCCGCCCGTCTCCCGACCTACAGCACAGATCAGAGTGATACAATGAAATTGAGAAGCATGTCAAATTACAAAGAATATTCCACATATTACAGGGCAACTCCATGCATTCGCTGTTTCACATAAGCAGCAATGAAGGATCAGAATACAAAATGACTTGATGGTTATGCTACCTTAGGTTGTTATATTAGAATATTCCACATAAGTAGCAATGAAGGATCAGAATACATAATGACTTGATGATTATTGATCAGGTCATGCTACCTTATGTTGTTATGTTATGGCAACAGACTGTTAAATTACCGTGAATATGGCGTCTTTCCTGACCCTTTCAGTTGAAGTTCCCACACGTCACCATTTCTGCAACAGTGGTTATAAATCCAATAGTGTCAGGCTGAGGCTACTCCAGTGCTTTTTAAATATTCTGTCAAAAGGCATGATTGGCTTTATGTGGTGATGCATTGATGTTACCAACTAACCTGTTTGTGTATTCACCCAGTAAATGTGCTCTTCCGTCCCCCAGCTGACCTGCCCAGTAGCCAAACTTCAAAGGCAGTTAAAATCATTAGCCTTCATTTTTCATTAAACTTTTTCTTTCCAAAACTTTTGGCTTGTGCTTTCTACAATCTTATCGTCATCATAGTGCGTGGAGAACAATACCTGGTGCCCTCCATATCTGTGGGCAAGGGGGACTGAGCCGGGGAAGAGTTTGGCCCCACTGAAGTACAGGACAAAGTCCTCAACGAGCGAAATTGGCACATCAAGATCTAAAATACCTGCTAGCACCTCCTGGAGAGAGAAAGAGTAAGACTCGTCATACTTGCCATTAGAAAAGGCAATTTGAGAGACAGGTCTTTTTGCACTGTTTACCTTAGAGACTGCCGCTAACTTCAGAGGACTTTTCAGGGGAGTAGGGGGCGACTCTGAAAAGACACATCTTTTCACAGTACGGACGTAGTTGCCATCGACTTCATCGAGGGGGAAAGCCTCTGTGAAGTACAGTGAAGAGTTCAGCAAATTATAGTCTAAACACAATTGTATCTGAGCTTTGGACAGATACAGTGTTGCCGCGTACGCGTACAATAGTTATTACCCATCAGCTTTTTGCATGAAAGTGTAGGAATGTTGTGTCTCCTTGCACTATGACAAGATTTGCTGGTATTGAGTGAGTACATTCGCCATCCATCATTTCCACAGACGTCTGAACAGTTCAAACATAACAGAAAACAGTTAGCAAGTGTCATCAGAAATGTGACTGCAGCAATGTCTTTTTCCATTCCCCCCCTCGGCGGTGGCAATTTGCGCAGCAAGACATCTACTTTTCAGCTGATGTATAATCTGCAGTTGGTTTTATTACGGTAATATTTATTTAACTGCATTCCTCTCGCACATTTTGCTATGATATTGGGGCGAGTAGGAGCTTCCTGCTTCTTTCGTGACATCGGAGTATTCGTCACCAGAGTTGTTCCGGTTCCTGCGGAACATTGTGTAATAACCTACTGGTCGGGAATGCATGCCAGTGTGATAGGAGTATGGCGATACCGTGGAGGCTGTGTTGGAGGAGAAATGCAGGGTCTACCGGCATCAGTTTACTTGAATCATTTTGCGGGACAAAGGCAAGACCCGTGTCCATCGCCGCCTCATCGATAAGGAGAACGGACTCTTTAGGGGGCTTAGCAAATCAGGTACAGTTGGCTAACCTTTACTCATGCTCAGAGATAGCTGGCGCGCTAGTTGAGCCTGCTGTCAACCCCAAGAAGGTCATGCTGTTGGTATCCAATCTGCTTACAGCTCTGAAGTGGCCATTCAGTTCAATGTATTTGCTACCTCTAGCTACATTTGAAGATGTCCAGATGTACTCTGAAGCCATGACGTTATGATCAGTCCTGTAGTTAATGTTGCCGTCCAAGGGACGAATTTGTCGATTTTGAGGCGCATTACAATCACTCCCTGTGGTTCCCCACTACCTGGTTAGCCAGGAGTTTTAGCCCTAAGTTAGTAGTTGCTTAGCTTAGCTTATGTACTTTCAACCAACAGCAGCTACGTAGAGGTCGAGAATGCTTGTCATTGATGTGGAGTAACTTCAGACGAGCTGTCATCTTAACTGGTAGCTTGCTAGGTAACCATAAATTATCCTGCATAAATCCCTTCGAACGTTACTGCTAACCACTCTACCGGTTTGTTGAGCTACCTCTGTCCTTCAGACAGTACGCCCTAATGGTGAATTGAATTGTTTACTTACAATTCAGTTGTTATAACTTTACCTCCCTATAGTCAACATGCATTATCTGATCATGGAACTGTTTGGTTTGGCTACTTGATGATGACATTCAAAGATTCATTGATGATTGATGATGGGCGGCTTATTGGTGTTTTGCAGGAACAGACACCAGGCAGGCCTGTGATTTTAAATACAGCTACATCAAACATTCTCTCAAGGTACGACCTTTAGCAGACCTCCGCACATTTTTTACTTCGAACCATTCATTTGAAATGAAAGGCCTTTTGACACAAGTGTACCAACTACTCTTCTCGCAGGCACAGATCTCGATTCCTGTACAGCACACCAAGAGCTTGCTGCTGCAGGAGGACACACAGCGATGCCAAATTAAAAGATCCCTTCACTCTTGCTGAGAATGACTTGACAAACTTGTATGATGATATTAGAAAGGTATGGCACGTTTTTAAGCTTCAAACATATGAAAGCCATTGCAGGCCATTCATTGTTTGATTGCTGTAATCAAATTTCATCACGTTCCCGACAGCATACTTTTATATTACACTTGCAGCCAACCTACACCACAATGTTCAAGGCTTACTTGCTGACTCTGATCCACCCATTTCTCCTCATGTTGCAGGAGCTTTTTGTCTCGAAGAAAGAGCTGAAGGCCCTGTGTGATTATTATTTCGATGGCAAGGGCAAATCCTTCCGACCCATGATCGTGGTGCTAATGGCCCGGGCCTGTAACATCCATAGCAACGGAGCAGGGTAAGTCGTTATTACAGAGATTACTCTACAATGTATCTTGTGAATAAAAGTTCATGCATTTGCCAATTAAACTGCATATAATCCAAACTGGCATTGCATTGGTTTTGGTTACCGTTAGGCTATTAGACTGAATCACCGTAGTGCAGCTACCTGCGCAGTGAACCAAAAGTGCTCCACTCAACCCAACCTGTTTATTAGGAAAAAAGGGCCTTGGAGGAGAACAGCAGCCTTATCGTGAACATAGACTTAGTAGTCAGTCTGGACCAGCTGCAGAGATTGGGAGGAAGGGGTGGGGGTGGTTGGGTGGGGTTGACATTTTTAATTGTAGTTTTTATCATAATATGTTTCATCACGTGACCTTGGTGCACTTGGCGTCATGCTAGCTTCCCTCTGTGCAGATAGTGCTACACTGGGTGTCGTTTGGAAAGCGATGTAGCCTCAGTCGAATAAAAAAAACTTTCAGCCCTTTTGCTCAGTCGAGTACAGCAATTATACAGACATGATACTGCTCTGGAGAAGTAATGACAAAGTGCTAAATAAATAAGAAAAGATGGACTTGAAAACAATGTAACACTGATGTGTGGACCCAAACATCATATTCTCTCTCTAATATCAGTAATGGTAGAAATGACTGTTTTGTTCTTGCTCAAAGGGAACTTCTACCAGCGCAGCGTTCTATAGCCATGATCTCAGAGATGATCCACACTGCCAGCCTGGTTCATGATGATGTCATTGATGGGTCTGACACGCGCAGGGGAAAGACCACTATCAATGAGATGTGGGGGGAGAAAAAGGTGTGTCTTTGCTTGCCCTAAATTTAAGCTTTTCACCTCATGAGGCTCTCAAGAGGGTTTGTAGCATCCCGAGTGGCTGCTATCTAGTGATTGCTGTGTCAGCCACTCTTCAGTCAAAGCGCCAATGCGCTCCAGCTGTGAATACAGTGAATGCTTGACCTGATAAAAACAGAGTTAAAACATAAAATAAAAAAAATAAACGGGAGCGTCGCCCATTGTTGTGTGCATGTGGGAACCTAACTGTCTGGCTTTGTAGGTGTAAACATCTGGCTCAAGTAGTCGTGCAATACTAACACTGACCAGTTGCATTGTGTGAGACCGCAGCTTCGCGCTTACTGGCTATGCTGGTAATCCCTGAGGGATTGGTCCCCTAAACCCTCTGGTCATGCACGTGAGCCTCGTCACAGCTCTTTGGGTGGGTGGGTCTTCATAGTGCTGCATCAGCACTGGGTTAAGTGTGGCCTCTCATTCTTTGACCTGTTCTCTGCAGGCCATCCTGGCTGGAGATTTCATCCTCTCCGCAGCCTCTATGGCACTGGCGCGGATAGGCAACAATACCGTGGTATCGGTGCTGTCACAGGTCATTGAAGATCTGGTCAGAGGTAAGGAGAAGCGAGTAGAACAGCTCAGTTGGTGGGGGCATTTAGAACACAGAGTAATAGTGATTTAGGGAGCCGACTATAAATTAATTACATTAAATGTTTATGTTGAAGCAGGACTTTAGCGAAAATGACAAGCGAAATGAACTTGAGAAATCATAGACAGTTCACAAGGGTTGATGGATGTCATGGTCCAGGTGGTTCCTGCAAAACTGAAAGTTGACATACTAAGATGATTGGCTCCTGTGTGGCTGTTCACTTTTACAACCTTGTAAAAAGGTTGGCCATATCAGCTAAAAGTATGGTTTAATTGATGTAGAAATGATGTAATCAATGATGGTGCTTCCTGATAGTAGATCCTGGTTCCAGGTGTACTCCGTTGAACCCTTTTTTTATGACGTGTTATCCTCAGGTGAATTCATGCAGCTGGGCTCAAAGGAGAACGAGAACGAGAGATTTAAGCACTACCTCGAAAAAACCTTCAAGAAGACTGCGAGCCTGATCGCCAACAGTTGTAAAGCAGTATGTACGTTCTGTCTCATTACTGAGGTTGATGGTGAAGCTGTTGTTTTGAAAGAGAGCCACTGAGCGCATTTGCTCCTGTGTTTTTTTTCCTTTCCTCTCACTACTGCAGGTTTCGATTTTAGTCAACTCCGATCCTGAGGTGCACGAGATCGCGTTCCAATACGGAAAGAATGTGGGCATTGCATTTCAGGTGTGAGACTGATTCTGTAAACACATCTAGTTCCTGTAAACATTACAGCAGGTTTTACTGTCTGCGATAAACTTGACACAACTCTGCTCACAACATGCTAACATTGCTTTTAATGGCTAATGATATTGTTTTAAATTCAGTTAACACGCATACACAGAACAGATTGTGTTTGCCCGACGAAAGATGTAGTTCAATCTCTGTCACACACACACACACACGCACACTCACTTCCACACACAAACGCTCACACACCTTAGACTCCCTTGTATATATGTAGTATATATAATATACCCCAAACTTTGCACATACTAAATCAAGGACAAAAACGTATATCAGTATGGTCTAAATGCCCTGTCACCTCTGCCCCTCTCAGCTGGTAGATGATGTGCTGGACTTCACATCGTGTGCCAACCACCTGGGCAAGCCCTCCGCAGCGGACCTCAGGCTTGGCCTGGCCACCGGCCCCGTCTTATTCGCCTGTGAGCAGGTGAGGAGGCAGGCCACCGCCCTTCATGTTCCAGCCAATGAAATCAAGGATTTATTTGAGTAGAATTATGCAGATAAGAGCTGAAAATATTTATACTTGTTCTGCAAGCTTTCTACCGAGTAGCATAGTATGAAGTGGCCAACAGCATCGGCAGAATAAACTGAGTTCAAAGATTAGATGGCCCAGCGACCTTTACACACAGTGGAAACCCTCTGAATGTCTGGCTTTAGTCCAGGTTCCTATTTTCAGGCATGTGCTTCGTGAGAATGTCTGAATGTCCATTAGGCAGAATCCAGGCCTACGTGTTTGGAACAGTTGGCGCATCGTAAAGATGTGGTGCACCCAGCAGTGAGGTAACAAGTATGGGATGGTTATTCTGGCTTCATTGCACTGGCTACCTGTACGTTTTAGGATTCATTTTAAAATTCTTTTATTTGCGTTTAAAGCCTTAAATGGCCTTGCCCCACCATACCTCTCCGAGCTGCTAAAACCCTACACTCCTAGCCGTTCTCTTAGGTCAGCTGACCAGCTGTTTTTGGCCACACCCCGTACCAAGCAAAAACACAGAGGAGAACGTGCCTTTGCGGTAGCAGCCCCAAAATTGTGGAACTCTTTGCCACTCCATATTAGGCAAACTACATCCCTGTGTCTCTTTAAAACCTTGGTAAAAACGCACCTTTTTTATTTGGCCTTTGGACACTAGATGGCGTGTTGATGTGATGTAGAAGTGTTGGGTGGGTAATGTGTTTTACTTATTTTATACTTATTTTATCTCTTTTTCTGTGTGCAGCACTTTGGAAACCCATGTGTTTGTTTAAACTGTGCTATATAAATAAAGTGGATTGGATTGGATTGGTTAGAGTGCTCTCTCTCTCTCTGTCTCCTCTCCAGTTCCCTGAACTTCACTCCATGATTATGAGACGTTTCAGCTCCAGTGGTGATGTGGACCGCGCCTGGCAATACGTCGTCGAGGTGAGAGATGCTTTTACACCTATGACTTCATTACCTTGAACATAAGGCATTCAATCAGTATCACCTCATTTAGCCACTGAGTAACAATGCTGGGTCTTGGGCCTAGTTTATGCTTTAGGTAGATAGAAAGATGGAGTGGCCTTTACATATCCATGTCTGTTTGGCCTCCATCCTCGGAGTGGGCTCCCTTCTTGTGGTTTAGTAGTGAACAATTTCATATTCTGACGCTGATAACAGGGTAATGTCATCCGTCAGCTTTTAAAGAAGAATGAATTCTCTCATTAATCAGTGCTAGTCCCCCGAGTCACACAGAATTTCTTGTTTTGTCGTGCTTGCCCTCGTCTCACCCGTCTCATCAATGACCTTATTAGCTCGATTTACTCATCTGTATTTATACGCTTTAGTTTGACCTTGAATGACCTTTCGCACGGTGTCTCTCTCTCTCGCTCTCGCTCGTCCTCCCTCAGAGCGATGGCGTGGAGCAGACCAACTACCTCGCCCAGCGCTACTGCCAGGAGGCCATCCGGCAGATCAGCCGCCTCCAGGCCTCGCCCGAGCGTGACGCCCTCATCCGCCTCACCGAGCTGGTCCTGTCGCGAGACAAGTGAACCCCCACCCCACCGGGTGCCCCACCAACCACCACCACCAACATCTCTGAACGCTGGCCACCCTTCCAGGCAGCTATGTCTATGGAGAACCGCAAGAGGCCGTTGGGAGAAGGGAGAGGAGGAGTTAGAGGCGTGAAGGTTACATTACCAGAGGGTTCCTTCCTGAAACACTTACAAAACAAAGAAAGGTTCACAGAGAGCAAAATGAATGAGATTTATTTACACTGTTGTCAATTGTATGCTTATTGTTGTACTGTATGAGCAGATCACTACTCCCATGAACTCCTCCATTACTTATGGGAGCTAGAACCAGATCTGATTATGTCACCCGATGATGACGTCAACATATGTTGTGGACTCACTGAAGAAAGAGATGGGGGGGTAGGATCTGCGTTAGCTTGTAATCCCAAATGTGACAAGTGGGGGCATCACCATGACAAAAGCGTGAGCGTGTGTGTGTGTGTGTGGACATGTTTCTTTGTCGCCCCAATATCCATCCACACCACAACTGAACACAAACTTAAGTATAAAAGGCCAAACAAATCGTCATGGTTTAAAGAAAAAGAAAAAGAATGGACTCTAATGGAGGATGTTGTCTCATGTGTGCTTCTCCTGTGAGTGCTCAACAAACACCAGAGCCTTAAAATCCACATTGACAATACACACAAAAAATAAATCATATTTTTTAAGTTAAAACACCATCTTGTCTCTTCTGTGTACCTCAGTCATCACACATTGACGATATGTTATATAGGAGAAGGATTTATTATAAAAGACTGTACATTTAATTTCTTCAATTAACATATTATAAATACAAATTGATGGGCAGAGACACGAGCCTTGATATTTCTGCCCTTGAGAATTCAGTTGGATCACAATGAATGTTAACTAGAAACGAAGCATAAACCTGTTAAAAGTAGCAAGGCATTAGCTGCCATATCCTGACATGAAGGACTATGGCAAGCACAATTAACTCTGTAAAGCCTATGTGAGCCCAAAAGGATGACCTTCGAAGGGTTTACAAAAGAAAAAAAAAAACTATCTGAATGAACACATACATGAATTCCCAACACAATCTTTAACAGCATGGTGAAAACAATCAATGAACAATGACATTTGCTGATCAGAGGCCATGTTACAGTCTTTAGTCTTCCTTTTTTAGTAGACGTTTGATCTGAACCCTTACAGACTTTTCTATAGAAGTTGAGAACCGGTAAAGAGGCAGTGCCCTATGACTTCTACAGGTGGTAGAAGATACGAGAGGTGGAATGTCTGCTTGGGGTAGCACACAACCTGATCAGCCCATACAAATAAAAAAAAACTTCAAAACAAAAGCATGAAATCTGCAAGTCATACACTGAAAGGAGGTATCTGAGTTATGTTGGTCTCCACAGCGACTGAGATGCAAAATGGCAGTGTTTTTCCTCTGCTGATTTGAGAAATGATGAGAAGGGTAATGCGGTTGAGTCTAATTGTTTGCATTAATTACAGCACAGCATAGCCATGATTGGTACAGACAGGTAGCATCTTACACTCTTGCCTATATGAACTTTAAAGCTATATACAGATATTTAGGTGGTAGAAGTTTGTCCGTCTGGCATTTTACCCAGAATGCAATTGGGTAGGAGGGAGGGAGGGAGGGAGATCATGCTCGAGTCCAGGGTCTGTGAAACGGACATCAGAACGACAAAAAGCCTCATTAGCATATACAGTCCAAAACATCGTGGGTTTTAGGGAACACAAAATGGTCGATTCAAAATGATATAAAATATTTAAAAAATACAAATTAAGAATGTCTAAAGAAGATACAGACAATCAAAAAGTCCAAAATTGTTTGAGAGCCCAAATGACAACATTAGAATAACAAACTAAACAGAGCAGTGTAGATATATATATTTTTAAAAATGGAATTAAAAGTGGAGTTTATAATACATACCCTTTTCAACAGTTTAACCCTGTGCATGCTTCAAACACACATCAACACTTTCAACATATAAGGATGTCCAGTGACTTGTGATCAAATTAGAAGAGGGTCTCTTTTTACTGAATCATATCATTTGAGATTTCAATTCAGTTTTGGAAACGATTGTGTGAAAACCACAGTTAAGAAAAAGAGAAAAAAAAACAACAACAAAGTGATTAGGGAAAAGAAAATGAATCACCCCAAATGGCACATATTTAATTAAACTGGTGATTTGGAGTCAATGGAAACCTTCATCCTTCCAGAACATGTGTTGCGTTCTCAGGGCATCTTGATTGATCCGCTGGGTGACAGTCCACTGGCTTAGCCACTGTGAAACACAACCTAACTTACTTGGGTCCTTAGGTCTGTGAAGCTCGAGCCTCACTGGGGGTTAAGCATTACCCTCACCCACATTCTTTACACACGAATTTCCCTTGCCCCATTCACCCTTAACAACTAAATAAAATGAATAGACTTTTATTTGTTCATGTATTGGCCATTCATAGGGAACAAACATTCGATCATATCCAAATGCACTTTTTCTATACTTAGCAAGGAATAGGATGATAAGTTTTAGTTTGGTCAGCGATAGATATGACAGAAGAGTGTGTGTGTGAGTGTGTGTGTGTGTCCCTTCAGTCGGCATAGTGCATGATGGACTCCACGTAGTTCCCGGGGAACAGGCCGGTGCAGCCGTTGCTGGTTCCCTCATACCAGCCGTCGTCGTTCTTCTTGATGACGTAGATGATGGCGCCCTCCATGAACGACAGCTCGTCATCCTTGTCCCTGGCGTAGTCGTAGATGGCGACCACTGAGGGAGAACGGGAAAATTAACGAAACAGGAGGTGTGTGTGTGTGTGTGTGTGTGAGAGAGAGAGGGATAAAGAGAAATGTGCCCAATCCATACACACACATTCCACTGTTGATTCCATATTGGAATCAGGACTAAATAAAAAATATCCTTTATTATTCATGCTAAATAATGGCTCCATCTATTAATGTTTTTCCGTCAGTGATGCATAAACATCATCTTTGGACCTCTTAGCAGGCACTGATGTGTGTGTGTGTGTGTGTGTGTGTGTGTAGGTGTGTGTAGGTGTAGGTGTGTGTGTGTGTAGGTGTGTGTGTGGGTGTGTAGGTGTGTGTGTGGGTGTGTAGGTGTGTGTGTGTGTGTGCGTGTGTGTGCGTGTGTGTGTGTGTGGGTGTGTAGGTGTGTGTGTGGGTGTGTAGGTGTGTAGGTGTGTGTGTAGGTGTGTGTGTGGGTGTGTAGGTGTGTGTGTGGGTGTGTAGGTGTGTGTGTGGGTGTGTAGGTGTGTGTGTGGGTGTGTAGGTGTGTGTGTGGGTGTGTAGGTGTGTGTGTGGGTGTGTAGGTGTGTGTGTGGGTGTGTAGGTGTGTGTGTGTGTGTGTGTGTGTGTGTGTGTGTGTGGGTGTGTAGGTGTGTGTGTGTGTGTGTGTGTGTGTGTGTGTGTGTGTGTGTGTGTGTGTGTGTGTGTGTGTGTGTGTGTGTGTGTGTGTAAATCTCACCTTTCTCCATGTAAGTATTGGGGGCCCAGTTGGGGTCTGAGTCGGCGTACGGGTCGTTGTAGTGCACCACGGCCGCCTCCTCGTCCTCGTAGTCCACTGGGGGGGGCGGAGGGGGGGGCGACAGGTCATCCAGCATGGGGATGTCATCCGGGGGAGGGGGCGGAGGAGGCGTGGGGGTGTCGGCAACTGCGACGCCACAGAGAGAACAACGGTGAGAGGTATCACTGATAACACACACACACACACACACACACACACACACACAGGACACAAGGCTAATGCATGCAGCCCTTGCCTTATGGAATAATGGAGTGGACCATGCAGGGAACCACTTGGGTTAGTTAGTGTGCCCTGATTCTCGGAGAAAACCATGCGGGTTAATATGTATCGGCGCTTTGATGGCGAGAACCAAGTGGGTTAGTGTGTGATGACTTCCATTCCATTCTCTCTTCTCTTTAGTGCCACATATCCTACTAGATTTCTTATTAACATTAACAGAAATCACATGATGGAATCTGAACAACTTTGTTTTTTTGATTGCCCTTTAACTGGGCTCCTCTTGAACGAGCTCTTGTCACCTTAAGTGCTCTGATAATCCCTTGGCCGTCATGTCTCTATGCTGAGCCACTAGAGGGCAGCAGAGCTAAGGCTGCCTCACACCCCAAATCGACAGCATCTTATTCTATGGATTGGAGCACATTCAGACATACTCGTTCTAGTCTCAACCCAACACCATATATAGCCTAGGTCTGTTGACTCCCTGTAGGTGGCGTTTCTCTCTCTTTAGAGGTCCTGAATGCTTGCCAGGCTCCTTACATCCTTTTCTGTGAAGACTACACGTTCTAAAGTGACAGGCATCCCCTGAACCCAACAGAGGATGGCAGTCTGAATTTTCATCCAGTTTTCATCCAGCCTCAGTTTTTGTCCCTATACGCACGGCTTATTAAGCATGAGCTAATCAAACTATTCACCTACATAATTGCCTGAAAGCCCGTGCACTTGTGCCTTCTATTCTTGAGGTAGTCTGGTGTTTCTTGCTATAATAGATCTGGGTGTGCAAAACAGATATGTATGTAAAGATTTTAGATGATGGATAAATAGACTGGATGGGTGGATAATGCCCCATTCTGTATTGCCAAGGCCTTTTGTGTTCATTTCTACATGTATTCAAAACATCTAATCTCCTGAACAAACAACAATAAGAGCCTTTCAATTGCAGCCGGTACATAATATGTGTGAAATCTCGCTCGAGGCAGAATAGAGGCAGAGTAAGCTTCTTTCAGCGTTACATAAATGTACGTGCACACTATTTATCAAAATGAAAGGTGGTTTTGTCACTTGATGATTCAGTAATGTTGCAGTGTGTGTGTGTGGGGGTGTGTGTGTGTGTGTGTGTGTGTGGGTGTGTGTGTGTGTGTGAGTGAAAGAGAGAGAGGAAAGTGCAGCAGTCTCAGAGTCTCTTCCTTGTTCTGGATTACTGCGACCCCTCGCTTGCTAAGTGGGTCAGCGTGGAGTGCAAGGCAATAGGCATCCATCATACAACTACAGAACACACTTCCACACACACACACATGGGCACTAAAGGGAGAAAGAGTCACACACACACACACACACACACACACACACACCCACGTGTGCACTAAAGGGAGAGAGAGCCACACACACACACACACACACACACACACACACACACCCACGTGTGCACTAAAGGGAGAGAGAGCCACACACACACACACACACACACACACACACACACAACCACGTGTGCACTAAAGGGAGAGAGCTACACACACACACACACACACACACACACACACACACACACCACACACACACCACGTGTGCACTAAAGGGAGAGGGAGCTAAATTAGATGAAGTGTGCTACCGCTATGGCCCATACACTGAGACGACAAGATGAACAGCATGCAGCATGCAACACACACACACACACACACACACACACACACACACACACACACACACACACACATGCTGAGGGTAGAGGTAGCCATGTTAGGGTTTTTTCTGGGTGGGGTATAGACAGTCTAGCTGCTGGCACTTACTGTTCTCCTGCATTCTGGCCACAAAGCCAGTCAGAGGGATCTGTGGAGTCAGCTGGGGCATGGGAGGAGGAGGGGGGGCCACAGACACTGTACCACGCACACGCACACGCACACGCGCACGCGCACACACACACACACACACACACACACACACACACACACACACACACACACACACACACACACACACACACACACACACATATATATACACACACACATACACGCACACAAACACCACAAGCGCGCACACACGGGAAGGCGAAAGGGACCAAGGTGTAGAAATAAGAGAGACAGAGAAAGAAACAGAAGCAGATCATCAGGTACATAGCAGAAGAGAAACCCCATGAGACAAGCATAGAGAAAAAGCCTCCTCCCCTCCCCTCCCCTCCCCTCCCCTCTGAGCTGTGCCTGCTGCTAGACGTTTCCGAAGGGCTTTGCTGTCAAGCTGCAGCCAGCAATAGAGTCTGCTGGACATCACATTCGACCTTTACAGTCGTTCAGGTCTACATCGTGCTGTACTGACATTCCTCCCTGTGCTGCACTGAAATCACCTGCTGCAGTGACCTTTTAAAGGCTCAGGAGCAAACCTGCTGGCATAAGGACAGCCATTACTGAGGAACATCTGCGAGCATCTGATGGTGCTGATGTGAAAGTGAGAGGTGGCAAAGTGGCGCCACACACAAATACACAAATACACACACACACCCCAACCCTGTCGGTCTCTGCCTAATCTCTTTTTTTTTCAAGGTGTGCAGTGAGCATCTCAATTGCTCATTGGGGTTGACAGACTTGATTAAGACACGGGAATCTGCGGAACATGGCGCTTTGAGTGGAGTGTACCTGTGTGTGTGTGTGTGTGTGTGTGTGTGTGTGTGTGTGTGTGTTCATGAGGTTGTATCTAGGCAGGGACGATTCCTACAGGCTGCCTTCCCCGAGCCAGGGTTTGTCAAGTTGCCATAGCGATTGAATCCCATCTGAAATGGCTGAGGAGACACCACTCAAGCTCTGACCTATGACCCCCAAAGAAACGTTCCTGTCACACCTGTGCCAGTCTGGTCGACTGACTCAGAGTGTGTGCTAGCTTCGGTGTGGTGAATCTGCAGGACTTAACCAGTGAAGTGCAGACTGACCAGTGAAAAGCACCTGTAACGTCTTCAGTAAACAACCCCCAACCCCCCCAGTAGGGGGCGAAGGGTAGGGAGCAGTGTGGGGCTCTTACTTGAGTTGGGGGGGTAGGCATTGGTGCCGCCATTGAGCTGGGGCTGATGCTGCTGTTGCTGCTGTAGTTGTTGTTGTTGTTGTTGCTGCATCTGCAGTTGCTGTTGTTGTTGTTGGTGTTGCTGATGCTGCTGCTGCAGGGAGAACTGGGAGGTGACGGAGGGGGCGCGGCGATAAGTGCCCGTGGCCGAAGCCATGGACATGGAGGACATGGAGGAGGCGGTGTTGGAGTTGTGCCGTGACATCTGCCGCGATATCGTGCCGAACTGGGACACAGCGACTGCAAGAAACAAGCACCAGAAAAAAGGACAGAGAGAGAGAGAGACAGCGAGAATGAGAAACAGACAGAGACAGAGGTAGAGACAGAGAGAGAGGTAGAGAGAGAGAGAGACAGAGAGAGAGAGAAGCCCAAAAACAGATGAGAAACCAAGACTGAGAGTAGTGAAGACTTTTAAGACTCAGTGATTAAAATAGGCCTAACAAGACTTCTTCCACCATCCATTTCAGCTCAGAAACAAATCAGACATCACCAAATCAGAGATTAGGAAGAGAGAGGGAGGTAGGCAAGTTTGTGGGGCAGAGGAGAGGAGGGCATGATCGTGGGGCAGAGGAGAGGAGGGCATGATCGTGGGGCAGAGGAGAGAGGGAGGAGGGCATGATTGTGGGGTAGAGGAGAGGAGGGCATGATCGTGGGGCAGAGGAGAGAGGGAGGAGGGCATGATCGTGGGGCAGAGGAGAGGAGGGCATGATCGTGGGGCAGAGGAGAGAGGGAGGAGGGCATTATCGTGGAGTAGAGGAGAGAGGGAGGAGGGCATGATCGTGGGGTAGAGGAGAGAGGGAGGAGGGCATGATCGTGGGGTAGAGGAGAGAGGGAGGAGGGCATTATCGTGGAGTAGAGGAGAGCCCAACAGCAGCAGTGTGAGCATACAAACCACCTGCAGTCTCACCCTAAACAGGAAACCTCAGGAAACGGCACATACTGTATAAATGATGAGAACCCTCCTTTGATTGGGTTGAATTGAAGAATCAGTCTGAGTTAGCATTTGCAACAAGGGAAAGACAGGACAACAGAAAAAAAGAGAATAACAGAGATAAAAGAGCTTGCAGGGATGGCAGTTTACTGGGTTTCTGTTCCGTTTGCTCTCAACGCTGACAAGAACAGGCAGCTCTGAAGTCTTTGGCTAGCGCGCGTCCGAAGTCTTTGGCTAGCACGCGTCTGAAGTCTTGGCTAGCGCGCGTCTGAAATCTTGGCTAGCGCACGTCTGAAATCTTGGCTAGCGCGCGTCTGAAGTCTTGGCTAGGAGTCGCGTACGTCTGTGGGGTGAATGGGGGCATCGCTCTGA
>NC_137915.1:4951438-4966438 GCF_963457725.1 Sprattus sprattus | reverse complement strand
GCACATTACATCCTCCATCCTCCATCTCACTCCAGTGTGAGCACATTACATCCTCCATCCTCCATCTCACTCCAGTGTGAGCACATTACATCCTCCATCCTGCATCTCACTCCAGTGTAAGCACATTACATCCTCCATCCTCCATCTCACTCCAGTGTAAGCACATTACATCCTCCATCCTCCATTTCACTCCAGTGTAAGCACATTACATCCTCCATCCTCCATCTCACTCCAGTGTGAGCACATTACATCCTCCATCCTCCATCTCACTCCAGTGTGAGCACATTACATCCTCCATCCTCCATCTCACTCCAGTGTGAGCACATTACATCCTCCATCCTCCATCTCACTCCAGTGTGAGCACATTACTCTCCCTCCATCCTCCATCTCACTCCAGTGTGAGCACATTACATCCTCCATCCTCCATCTCACTCCAGTGTGAGCACATTACATCCTCCATCCTCCATCTCACTCCAGTGTGAGCACATTACATCCTCCATCCTCCATCTCACTCCAGTGTGAGCACATTACATCCTCCATCCTCCATCTCACTCCAGTGTGAGCACATTACTCTCCCTCCATCCTCCATCTCACTCCAGTGTGAGCACATTACATCCTCCATCCTCCATCTCACTCCAGTGTGAGCACATTACATCCTCCATCTCACTCCAGTGTGAGCACATTACATCCTCCATCCTCCATCTCACTCCAGTGTGAGCACATTACATCCTCCATCCTCCATCTCACTCCAGTGTAAACACATTACTCTCCCTCCATCCTGCATCTCACTCCAGTGTGAGCACATTACATCCTCCATCCTCCATCTCACTCCAGTGTGAGCACATTACATCCTCCATCCTCCATCTCACTCCAGTGTGAGCACATTACTCTCCCTCCATCCTGCATCTCACTCCAGTGTGAGCACATTACTCTCCCTCCATCCTCCATCTCACTCCAGTGTGAGCACATTACTCTCCCTCCATCCTGCATCTCACTCCAGTGTAAGCACATTACATCCTCCATCCTCCATCTCACTCCAGTGTAAGCACATTACATCCTCCATCTCACTCCAGTGTAAACACATTACTCTCCCTCCATCCTCCATCCTCCATCTCACTCCAGTGTAAGCACATTACATCCTCCATCCTTCATCTCACTCCAGTGTAAGCACATTACTCTCCCTCCATCCTCCATCTCACTCCAGTGTAAACACATTACTCTCCCTCCATCCTGCATCTCACTCCAGTGTTAGCACATTACATCCTCCATCCTCCATCTCACTCCAGTGTGAGCACATTACTCTCCCTCCATCCTCCATCTCACTCCAGTGTGAGCACATTACATCCTCCATCCTGCATCTCACTCCAGTGTGAGCACATTACATCCTCCATCCTGCATCTCACTCCAGTGTGAGCACATTACATCCTCCATCCTGCATCTCACTCCAGTGTGAGCACATTACATCCTCCATCCTCCATCTCACTCCAGTGTGAGCACATTACATCCTCCATCCTCCATCTCACTCCAGTGTGAGCACATTACATCCTCCATCCTCCATCTCACTCCAGTGTGAGCACATTACATCCTCCATCCTCCATCTCACTCCAGTGTAAGCACATTACATCCTCCATCCTCCATCTCACTCCAGTGTGAGCACATTACATCCTCCATCTCACTCGCACCACATTTCCTTCACCCACCCTCTACCATCGTTCGCTCCCTTTTTCTGTGTACTTGTCCTTCCTTTTTTTTTTTTTTTTTTTTTTCACAGCACATTTTTTAGCTGATAAACTGAGCAGTCAGGCAAGGTGTGCACATATCCAGTCTGTAGTCTCTCCTTCAAGTAGTATGTTTGTGTGTGTGTGGTTGTGTGTGTGTGTGTGTGTTTAGTGAGAGATAGAGAGAGAAGGGGTGTGTGTGTGTGTGTGTGAGTGCATGCATGTGTTCCTGTGTCTGTTCATTTTGCCTGTGACAGAAAATCTGTGTATGTTTTCTGATGCTTTTTCTATGACTGCGTGTAAGGTCACCTGCAATGTATGACAATAAAAGGTGTGACCCTTAAAGGTGCAATTTTTGCCTTTTTCTGTTGTTTAGAAATGCATAGGTTATAAACCCCCTGAAATGACAAAGCAGTCATATGAAATAATACCGTTTCCTATTCCTTTCAGGAAAACATGTTTACTGCATCTCATTTTTGGCAACAATATTTTTTAACGTCAATTTTGATAAGGCAACCACTTTTGAATCTCCAAAACTGAGTGTGTGATTATAAGGCTGATTAAGATGATGCCATCTGCCTCAGCATATTGTAGATGACTAACCTACTCCAATTTCTAGTATTGAAAAAAATATTAGAATATGGATAAGAGGTCCCGTTATGACATTTCACTTTTCAGTTTTTGACTTTTAACAGTTTCAGCTAGTTGTCAGCATTTAAATAAAAACTACTGTGAAATATTGTATTGCGAATAGTGGCATGACTGTGTGGGTTGAGGGTAAAGCATGGTGTTGAGGGTAAAGCATGGCGTTGAGGGTAAAGCATGACGTTGAGGGTAAAGCATGGCGCTGAGGGTAAGTCATCGCATGGTGTATGTGCACAGCTGACCAGAAGAACCGCTTCAAAAGAGGCTGCTCTACTTTTAGGAGGTCTGTCCTAGTAACTCAAAGACTAGGCAAAGATATGTAATTGTCCTGTTTGCACCTGTATTGTATACTTAGTGGTTCTCAACATGATGAAAATGCACATATCTCTAAAGCTAGCTAGTGTGATTTTTTTTGGGTATGTATTTAAGCAACCAGTTAGTCTTCTACCACATGATGAAAGCCAAATGCATTTAATGTCATTGAGTTTGGAGTTTGGGGAATCAACATGGTTGATCAATTGGATGAAAATTCTAGGATGTGAATAAATAAGCCTGCAATTTATGCTCATTTAAAAGGCTGACAATCTCGACTCGATTTCAAATTGTGAGAAAAAAAAAACGTGACATTTCCTGGCCACCGAGCACCCCCACAGAGAGAGAGAGTAAATCGTACCCAGGTCTCACTGGGGGTGTAAAGCTGCCAGTCAAGGCTGGGGTGAAGGAGGGCACAGCTGGCAGTGGGTCAACAGATCGCCGCCCCCCCCCCCCCCCCCCCCCCCTGGCGCCGTCCAAGAAACATCGGGGAGGCGAAGCGAGCGAGAGACGGATAAATCAGGGAGGACAGGAGCTGAAATATTTATACGGCTGGTGGCAGTGGGCATTAAAGCCTTTTTACTTAATGAGGCCACTTCACTCACTAACATCTCTTTGGCTCTACCAGCCTCGGCCCTATGGGCTGCTGTCCAACACGCTGCTACACTACACTTCCATCCTCCAAGAAGACTAAAAAAGAAAACAGAAATGTGTTTTATATTATCTTTAAAAACAAGGGTATATGAGGCTCTATGACACTTTTAAATGGAGAGAGGGCCAAAGACAGCAAGTCATACAAAGGTAAGAGGTGTGTGTGTGTGTGTGTGTGTGTGTGTGTGTGTGTGTGTGTGTGTTGAGAGACAGCCTAGTGCAGGGTACGCCATTGGCTTTTATTCATTCTCATGTTTTTCATTCTAATAAAAGCCAAGTGATACACTCTAAAACACATCAGACAGAACTCCTTCAAAGGGTTTGGGTATACATAGCATTCAGTCCTGTTAGTCCACTAGAGTGTTGTTGAGTTTGTAGTGTGTATGTGTGTGTGTGGAGTGTGTGTGTGTGGAGTTGGAGTGTGTGTGTGTGGAGTGTGTGTGTGTGTGTGTGTCTTACCTGTGGGTCCTGGGTCTCTGGTTGAGAGAGGCGGTCCGTCCAGGGCTGTGCTGGCCGTGCTGGCTGCCCAGTCGTGCCGGGCTCGTCATGTAGTCATTGGGCACAGTGGGTGGCTTCACTGGCTCCAGAGTCTTATAAGAGGTGTTGCGTCTGTGACACACACACACACACACACACACACACACACACACACACACACACACACACACACACACACACACACACACACACACACACACACACACACACACACACACACACACACACACACACATATATTTATTCATGTCCATGACCAGCTTTTTAGTAATTCATGTTAACTGAAATGTGTTAAATTTGGGATATGTGTCTGCTCTCTGTCTTCCCGTCAAATGTTTGTTGTGTTGTATGCATCAGGGTTTGTGTGTGTGTGTGTGTGTGTGTGTTGTGTTGTATGCATCAGGGTTTGTGTTTTAAATAACACAAACGTACAGAGCACAACACTTAAGAGTTGTGCAGTACATTATGCAACTGTTGAGTATGGTGTGTTGCTCATTAACGTGGGTTTTGTTGTCTGTGTTGTCATGGCTTTTACAGGACTTGAGTGGCAAACAGCTTACCCAATAGTGCCACGCCCAGACATGGGCGGGCTGGGCGGCTTTTGAGTTGGCGGATTGGTCCTGGAGATTGTTCCGGTCCCTCTGATTGGCTGATTGTTTCCATGTTGCTGTTGCAAAACATCGGCAGAAAATGAGTCAGTCATAGTATAAAACATGTATTAAATATCGGATTAACAAACACATTAAGATAATCTACATGACAACTACAGCTACAAGAAGGGGGATCTGGAAATAAATAAATTTATAATAAATTTAAGACACTGGAGAAGAGAACACAAAGGGAGGTGAGGTGAATGGAGGTGGAGCAATACTCATGGCCAAAGCCGTTTAGCTACTTTGAACACGCATGATCACTAGCTCCCGTTATGAACAAACATTTGAGACAAAAAACAGCAACATGATCGCTGACAACTGTATGTCTCACAGCATCCAGTCATCCATGGGTGAGCATCAGGCTTAAAATGTTAATAATAATAATAATAATAATAATAATAATAATAATAATAATAATAATAATAAAAATGTAAACTACAGAGCAAATCCAGGAGTGTCATCCAAGTACCTTGGTGGGCACGACACAAATGAGCAGCTCTCTTCCCGAGAACCATACACTGAAGGAAGATGTTAAATGTCATCATGTAGAGCATAATTAACCTACCTCACGTTATGGTTAACGAGTTAAAGAGCGTTAATTGAACAGCTATTAGAGGGCTCTACTTGAGCGTTAATTGAACAGCTATTAGAGGGCTCTACTTGAGCGTTAATGGGAAACTAGCGGACACTGTTGCTACGACACATATATGGAGTATTAATGACTGACAGGGGAGAGCTGGACCACTAAGGGCTGGGATGGGGGTGGGGCAAGGATAGGGGTGGGGCTAGGATGGGGGGGGGGGGGGGGGGGGCAGACTGCTGCAGTGTATCAATAATGAACAAGGGACGGGGTGGGGTGGGGGGACCGGGGCGAGAGACACTCCTCGGGACACACTTACCTTGGCTTTTAGCCACTAGCGTGGGCAGCGAGAAAGAGAGAGAGAAAAAAACAGGCATGTCAACATCACCGCATCTTTATGGTTCAACATTGCAAGTACAAATAGGGAGAGAGAGAAGGCAAAGCATCCTTGCACAACAGTCATTGGCATGTAGCCATTTATGTCACACACACACACACACACACACACACACAGTTTTAAGAAAGCAGTGGAAAGTCTCTCCCTAAATTCCGTTGAGGGTTTTTGTGTGATCTGCCCCATCATGGCACTCAAGCATGATCACAGATCTCTGTGGCCCTTCAGGATGTTGTAAACCCATATTTTGCTTCATTTACTCAACCTATCTTTTATTAATGAACGTGATGAGCATTTCTAGAGGCCGTGGAGGCCTTGTTAACTGCATCTGTCTTAGGTACAGTGCCACCACTGCGTTGACCTGCTCTCCAGTAAGTCAAGCTATGCTAATTGTCACATCTATAATTCAGAGTCCCTGGTGGCCTGTAGTGGTCTGTTGTAGAAAGCAGAGAGGGGGGGAGAAGAAGAAGAAGAAGAAGAAACAGTAATTGTTGTATTATACGGACTTGGATTAAAGAAACTCAAGATTGATTACATTAAAGAGTGTTGGATGGGAGTGTGTGTATGTATGTGAATGTGTGTGTGTTCGTGCGCAACCTAGACATCTCCTGTGATCGATTGGCTGAACGTGGAGGTTCTTGTGTGGCCATGAAGGACACAGGAGGAATGAGTACATACTGTATATATATATATATATATATATTTAAAAAAAGAGAGAAAACATCTGACATGTGAAATCTCCCCCTGCATTCCAGGAGCTGTTGACTAGATTAGAGTCAGCTGATGAAGGGGGAGAGAAATAGGTCTCATCTCTTGGCACGAGAGAGAGAGAGAGAGAGAGAGAGAGAGAGAGAGAGAGAGAGAGAGGGGGATAGGTAGAGAGAGAGAGAGAGAGAGAGAGAGAGAGAGAGAGAGAGAGAGAGAGAGAGAGAGAGAGAGGGGATAGGTAGAGAGAGAGAGAGAGAGGGAGAGAGAGAGAGGGAGAGAGAGAGAGAGAGGGAGAGAGAGAGAGAGAGAGAGAGAAGGGGATAGGTATAGAGAGAGAGAGAGAAGGGGATAGGTAGAGAGAGAGAGAGAGAGAGAGAGAGAGAGGGAGAGAGGGATAGGTAGAGAGAGAGACTCTAATCCTGATGTTCTAATCATATGACACAGGGTACCATGACGCTAATATGGTTGAGAAACATCAGAGAGGAGAGATGGGACATTCATTATTGGGGAGAGGGCAGTATTGCTGCTAGCATGCTGGGTGGTACAGTGAAGTGTACGTATGCAGAAGTATGTAGGGTGCAAACGCGGGTGTGCATAACTGCAAAGTTAGACTGGGCGCATGTGGAGTTGGACTGGGCGCATGTGGAGTTGGACTGGGCGCATGTGGAGTTGGACTGGGCGCATGTGGAGTTGGACTGGGCGCATGTGGAGTTGGACTGGGCGCATGTGGAGTTGGACTGGGCGCATGTGGAGTTGGACTGGGCGCATGTGAAGCTGAACTGGGCGCATGTACTAATGTGTGCATTCCACTGCTTTCATGGGTATGGTGGCTCTGGAATGGTCAAAACCCTTTTCCGGAGCCCCACTCATATGAAAACTAATGTATAATATTTTCCAGATTGCAGTTTGTGTGTGTCCAAAAGGGTGGCTTAGTGTGCATTTCTCATTATTTATAAAAAGGCACTTTTAAAAAGGATAATCTCTGAGAATCCAACCCCAGACAAGAGATAAAAGTATTTGCCGCAATGCATCACATTAAAACTCCCACACACACACACAAAAACCCAGACTCATTCCAAATCCAAAAACATGTTTTTCACGGAGAACGGGCCAAACTAGGACTCCAGTCTCCCCCGAGACATCAGACCATGCGACGGCCCAGAGTCAAGGTTAAACATCCCAGCGGCTGCAGCTTATGCAGCTGGGCAGCTGCCACTTTTAACCCTGCTTTACACTCAATCCCACGGGAGGACATTGATCAGTCGGCTTCCTGTGATGCGAGATGCACTGGCAGCTTTATGGGAAATCGATAAGCCATAGTGTGTTGACAGCGTGAATGAGTGGCCTTTATGTGTTGTCCATGGGGGGGAAAGCTTGCGGTGTGTGTGTGTGTGTGTGTGTGTGTGTGTGTCATAGTGGCTCTAATCCCGGTGTTGCGCTGAAGGGATGCTGGAAATCCACCTAGATTAAAGGCACTGCCGCGTCTGCAGGACCGCTCCAGCTGAGACCCAGAGCAGGGGGCCAATGGCAGCGCCTGCCTTTACATATGCATTAACATGGTGGTCTGAAGAGGGAACACCGTGCATTACCATCTATAATGCACCATGGTCCACCTGCTCATATGCATTATCATGGAACACTGTGCATTACCATTTATAACGTGCCATGGTCCACCTTCACATATGCATTAACATGGTGGCCTTAAGAGGGAACACCGTGCATTACCATCTATAACGCACCATGGTCCACCTTCACATATACATTAACATGGTGGCCTTAAGAGGGAACACCGTGCATTACCATCTATAACGTACCATGGTCCACCTGCTCATATACATTAACATGGTGGCCTTAAGAGGGAACACCGTGCATTACCATCTATAACGAGCTATGGTCCACCTTCACATATGCATTAACATGGTGGCCTGAAGAGGGAACACCGTGCATTACCATCTATAACGAGCTATGGTCCACCTTCACATATGCATTAACATGGTGGCCTTAAGAGGGAACACCGTGCATTACCATCTATAACGCGTTATGGTCGACCTGCTCATATACATTAACATGGTGGCCTTAAGAGGGAACACCGTGCATCACCATCTATAACGCGTTATGGTCGACCTGCTCATATACATTAACATGGTGGCCTTAAGAGGGAACACCGTGCATTACCATCTATAACGCGTTATGGTCGACCTGCTCATATACATTAACATGGTGGCCTTAAGAGGGAACACCGTGCATTACTATCTATAACGTGCCATGGTCCACCTGTGCATATGCATTAACATGGTGGCCTTAAGAGGGAACACCGTGCATTACCATCTATAACGAGCTATGGTCCACCTTCACATATGCATTAACATGGTGGCCTTAAGAGGGAACACCGTGCATTACTATCTATAACGTGCCATGGTCCACCTGTGCATATGCATTAACATGATGGCCTTAAGAGGGAACACCGTGCATTACCATCTATAACGCGTTATGGTCGACCTGCGCACGAGGCAGCACTGTTAACAGCAGGACCAGGTGGAGGAATACGTGAATGAAAGAAAGCACAGGTCAATAGAGGATTAAATAACAAATCATTTGAAATGAATTTTCAAAAATGAAAATGTCGACTGCTGATTTGTAGCCGTTGAGTGTTTTTTTTTCCTTTGAAATATAATCAGATGGATGGATGGATGTTTTTTTTTGGTCGAAGCTATGCCAATCTCATTTTGCTCATGTAAGAGTTAACCGACAGCTCTAATTGATTGAGTGATGGATGGGCGGCTGGGAGCCTGATGTCGTTTCAGCTGAGCGGTGTGTGTGAGAGCTGATCCCTCTCTGAATGTGTGTGTGTGAGTAAGTGTGAGTAACAACTCTCGAAGATTAGACGTGCTCAGAATAAGACGCAGGAGGAGAAGGAACCGCAGGACAGGGAGGTAAGGTTTCAAAACACACACAAAAAGGTTAGACAGGATGATGCATGTGTACAAGAGGAGAGAGAGAGAGAGAGAGTGTGGGAATATATCTTCATATGAATAAGGAATGCATGTGCTAGATACCTGTTGAATTAGTGTTAGGTCATACTTGGGCTAGATTTTAGATGAGGCTGAGTTCAAATAAGAGGGTGTAGCCTTAGCTAGAAAATGGGTGTGGTAAAAGGTGCCAGGGACATCTTTTGATTTGGTTGGAGTCAGATGAGGTCATGTTTAATTGGCTGGCTGGGTCATCCAAGCGGGGGAAAGATGGGTGGTGCTTAATGTTGGTTTAAATTGTCTTGGCGGGACGTTTAAGGGCAGATGTATTTCCGGTATGCATCTCGTTACTGTAACTTACTTACAGTAAATCTATTTTGAACAACCAGTCCTTTGTCTGACTTCTGATTGTGAATTAGTTTAATACTTAATAATGGCCGCAACAAGAGAGAGAGAGAGAGAGAGAAAGAGGGAGAGAAAGAGAGAAAGAAAGAAAGAAAGAAAGAAAGAAAGAGCAAGGATGGGACTAAGGGAGACCAAAGTGTAAAAAAAAGTTGAAAAAATAAAACTGTAGAACACAGATAGAGGAAGAGACCAGACAGCGCTGATGGACCATATGAAGGAACCTGGACATGGGCAGACATGACTAGAGGAAGAGTTCACACACACCTTGACCCCGTATGGACATGGACACACACGACTAGATGAAGAGTGAACACACACCTTAACCCCTTATGGACATGGGCAGACATGACTAGATGAAGAGTTCACACACACCTTAACCCCGTATGGACATGGGCAGACATGACTAGATGAAGAGTGAACACACACCTTGACCCCGTATGGACATGGACAGACATGACTAGAGGAAGAGTTCACACACACCTTGACCCCGTATGGACATGGGCAGACACTACTAGAGGAAGAGTGAACACACACACCTTAACCCCGTATGGACATGGGCAGACATGACTAGATGAAGAGTTCACACACACCTTAACCCCGTATGGACATGGGCAGACATGACTAGATGAAGAGTGAACACACACCTTGACCCTGTATGGACATGGGCAGACATGACTAGAGGAAGAGTTCACACACACCTTGACCCCGTATGGACATGGGCAGACACTACTAGAGGAAGAGTGAACACACACACCTTAACCCCGTATGGACATGGGCAGACATGACTAGATGAAGAGTTCACACACACCTTAACCCCGTATGGACATGGGCAGACATGACTAGATGAAGAGTGAACACACACCTTGACCCTGTATGGACATGGGCAGACATGACTAGATGAAGAGTGAACACACACCTTGACCCCGTATGGACATGGGCAGACATGACTAGATGAAGAGTTCACACCCACCTTGACCCTGTATGGACATGGGCAGACATGACTAGATGAAGAGTTCACACACACCTTGACCCCGTGGCCCACGTCGTCCAGCACGTTGTAGTCGAGGGGCTTCCTGATGTAGCGCACGGGCCGTTCCATGTTGGCCGGAGCGATGATCTTGTGCGTGCGCGCCGTGTTCTTGTTGGTGGTCAGGATGCCGATCTCCCGACGGGCCACCTTCTCCTTGTGGATGTCCACCGTCTGCCGTCACAGAGGGAGGAAGAGGGAGAAGAAGACAGGAGGAAGAAAAATGAGTCTGTTTGTCATTTTGAAATAAAGGTTTCACTAACATAGGAAACACTTTCTCCTTGTGGATGTCCACCGTCTGCACAGAGGGGGGAAGAGGGAGAAGACAGGAGGGGAAAAAATGAGTCTGTTTGTGGGATTTGGTGTTTTTGCACTTTTGGGGATGCCATTTTGAAATAAAGGTTTCACTAATATAGGAAGCACTTTCTCCTTGTGGATGTCCACCGTCTGCACAGAGGCAGGAAGAGGAAAAACACACACAAACACACACACACACACACACACACACACACACACACACACACACACAGTATTAGCATGGCAGACACTTTAACCAAATGACACGCTTGTCAGTTATTGACTGTGATCCTCTTTAATGCAATCAGGGGGCAGCTGGGTGTGTTAATCTTCTCACAAAGGCGAAGAGGGACAGATCCACACACACACACTAAAAATCAACTTACAGGAAACAACACACAGTGCAATAACAGAGTGACCTTTAGAGAGTGACCAGCAAGACAGGCGCTTCTGTCTGTCTGTGTGTGTGTGTGTGTGTGTGTGTGTGTGTGTGTGTGTGTGTGTGTGTGTTAGTGTGTGTGTGTGTGTGTGTGTCTGCGCGAACATGCTGGCTGTCAGACGGCAAAGGTGAACCGTGAGGAAGGAGACTTTAGAGAAGGAGCAGCACAGGGGTCGGGGAAAGAGTGAGTAGGTCCGGGGGTCAATGTTCCCATAGCAACATTAGCATAATAAAGCAGGATGCTAATAAGACTGGTGCCTTTGGTTTGACTTTCAGGGGGGTACAGACACACACACTGGCTAGTAAGAAAGTAATTAAGTAAGTAAGTAAGTTAGTAAGACTTAATTTATATAGCACATTTCGTACAAGAGTTGCAGTTCAAAGTACTTTACATAAAATCAATAACAGCAAGCGCAATACAAGGAGTTACAAATAAATACAAATTAAAATGTTGCTAGGAAGTGCTAGGAAAATGTATTTTTAAAAAACTAATGAAAGTACACTGGAGGTACATAAACACATATAGGTGGAGGACCACGTGGATTGGGGCTTTCTAGTCCCAAGTATCGGCTTCTGGTTTTGACTAAACTCCCTCTGCCTCATCCTCCCATAAGGCTGTCTGCTTCAAACCTCAAACTGGCCCTTTAAATAATAATTAAAAAAAGGTTGTGAGTACAAACTCAAAATACAGCACTGAGCCTAGCCTAGATAGGTCACATTTTGACTTGCTAACAGGAGTTAATTTGGTTGATCACACAAGGAATTAGGAAGGCTTGCATTTTTTCCATCATCATCTTCTTACTGAAATAGTTTTATAAAGAGAGAGAGAGAGAGACAGTTGCAAGGTTATTGAAACTCCACATAGCCCTAGGGGGGTAGGAATTCATTATTGAAGGAGAGGGTGAATACAAATGAATGTTTGGCTTCCAAATTGCCTCTTGGTATGACAAAATCGCTTGCATCTCCTTAAAGCTGACTAATTATATTCCTCCCTTCCCTCCTCCAAAAGATGTTCAGAGTTCACCTACACTGGGGTGAACGTGCTTCCCAAGTCATTCTCAAGTATTCACGCTTCCAAAAAATCCTCCAGAGGCTCACTATGTTGCCATCAAAGTGTTTCTAAAATAAATCTGAAACATTTATAAGCAATCAGTGTCAACAGAGTCATTGGGTGCAGCTTTGCCTTTACCATGCATGTGTGCGCGCACACACACACACACACACACACACACACACACACAAAGGCTATTGAGCGGATGCTCAGAGAGCAACAGATGAAAGCACCACTGTGTCTACGGCGAAGACCTCTCTCTCCCTCTCTCCCTCTCCCTCTCCCTCTCTCCCTCTCCCTCTCTCTCTCGCTCTCTCTCTAGGGAGGCCTTCATGGTCGCAGCCAACAGATCATTCCATTCATTCCACTGGGAAGTCAGGTCAGAGAGGCTGTGGCTGAGGGAAGCCCTGTGTGGGCCCTCTGTACCCCTCAGGACCAAAACGCCGTCCCTCAAGCACTCTCCTTCTGTGTGTTGGGGCCAGCGTTTACGACAGGGTCTCCCTCTGTGTGTTAGGGACAGGGTCTCCCTCTGTGTGTTGGGGCCAGCGTCTCTGACTGGGTCTCCCTCTGTGTGTTAGGGACAGGGTCTTAGACAGGGTCTCCCTCTGTGTGTTGGGGCCAGCGTCTCTGCCTGGGTCTCCCTCTGTGTGTTAGGGACAGGGTCTCCGACAGGGTCTCCCTCCTGCATGTCTGTGTCTGACCCTGGGCTAGCCCTAAGAGCACTCATGCATTCATGCCTGCCAGCACAGTCCTTGCATGCTGTACTTACAGCTCAGTCAGTCCTTGCATGCTGTACTTACAGCTCAGTCAGTCCTTGCATGCTGTACTAACAGCTCACTCAGTCCTTGCATGCTGTACTAACAGCTCACTCAGTAACTTCATGCACACAGGCACCAAAGGTACCGTGCCTTAATTGGCGGAATACGTGAAAGAAAAAGGGAGCATCCGTCCGAAGATGAGCTGGTTGAACTAGTCTTTAGCTCAATAATCTACTCCTATTGAACAAAACAAAACAAATACAATGCATATCTTCGCTGTACTGAAATCTTGCTTTGGACCAAACCATCATCTTAGGGAGTTTTTACACCTTTGCACGCTCATCAACTGATTCTGACCAGAGGGTGTGAAATGATGGGCGTGAGAATGGCAACTGTAGAAACCGTTAGCAACCACAGCACCAAAAAGCAGTCCCTTCTTCGCCACTAATAAGTAGACGGCAGGAGGAGAGGCCCAGGACGAGAGCTCTTCCTCTCCCGCCGGCGGCTGAGAGCAGGAAACTCAGAGCCGCTGATGAAGGCGAGGTCCTCTCTGCAGGAGCGCGCCACGAAGACTTTTATTGCCAAACAATAAACAGGGAAAAGGAGGGAACACAGCCAAAGGGCCTGTGTTTAATGGAGAGGTGCTTAGAGTGGAGGCAGTGGAATGTGTCTGTGTGTGAGTGTGTGTTTATGAGAGTGTGTGTGTGTGTGTGTGTTTGTGTGTGCGTGAGAGTGAGTGAGAGTGTGTGAGAGTGTGTGAAAGAAAGTGTGTGTGTGTGTGTGTGTGTGTGTGTGAGAGTGTGCGTGAGAGTGTGCGTGAGAGTGTGCGTGAGAGTGTGCGTGAGAGTATGCACATGTACTATCAGAGTGAGTGTTCCTGACTCTGGACAACCGCCACGGCGCAACCTCAACTGACCTCTGCACGGGAGAGAGAGTCAACAAGGAGTCGCAGCGTCTGGTCTGGTCATAGGTCTCCCTTCCAGAGACAACTACAAATCCCAGCAGCCTCCTCCCTCCCCCTTCATTCCCTCACTCACTCACCTCATTCGTTCGTTCGCTCTACCCCTCGCCGGCCCTCCCTCCCTCCCACACACACAAAAACATGTCCATCACCTCCAGAGAGGCTGGGGAAAAAAGAAAGAAAAAAGAGAAAAAAACAAAACTGTGTGAAAAGAGGGGAGGGCTGCGGGCCCAGGGTGAGAAACTGTACTGCTCATGTTCTGCTTACAAGTGCTGAGTCTTCTTCACTGTGTGTGTGTGTGTGTGTGTGTGTGTGTGTGTGTTAGTAATGGGAGTGTCTCGGGGAGCCTAGCCTGCGTTTATCATTGCCGTGCCGTGCAGCACAAACACGACTGCAGCTGGCTCAGGACAGGAAGCAGAGGGGGAAGAGAGAAAGAAAAGGAGGAGGGGGTGATTTCATCTCCTTCCTGTGAGCCGAGCGAGAGCTTATCACCACCCTCGCCCTCGCCCTCTACACAAGAGCAGCAAGAAGAGAACGAGAGAGCAGTGTGTTCTTAAGAGTATAAATGGCAGGAAGTTTATTCCGAGCGTGTGTGTTTGTGTGTGTGTGTGTGTGTGTGTGTGTTAGTGTGTGTGTGTGTGTGTGTGTCCTACTATGAGAGAGTTGTGTTTGGTAAGACAGACCGTAAGAGTATCTTCCAGAGGGAAAGCACTGAAGTTTATTCCGAGCGTGTGTGTGTGTGTGTGTGTGTGTGTGTTAGTGTGTGTGTGTGTCCTACTATGAGAGAGTTGTGTTTGGTAAGACAGACCGTAAGAGTATCTTCCAGAGGGAAAGCACTTCAACAAAAAAAAGATCCAGCTGGGAGAGGAGGAGAGCTGAGTTATTTGTATTTTGTCTTCCTCCTGACCTCACTATCCAGAACACAATATCCTCC
>NC_137915.1:4936438-4941438 GCF_963457725.1 Sprattus sprattus | reverse complement strand
ACAATTATACCAAAGGTATAGGCTTGGCTGGCAGTCTTGATGACCATACTCACTGTAGATTTGCAATACATAATGGATTTTATTACTGTAGTAAAAAAAAAACTACAACACATTGATCTTCATCAGGATGGTAAACTTGTGTCTTGGTGTCTTTAAAAAGTTGACACAACACAAGAGCTTATTTATCATTTAGCATATTTATCTCATCCAAGTACCTTGTGAGTTGTTAAGGTTGAAAAAATAACCCTTCCGCATCAAAAAAGCTTCAAATTAACAGCATTATAAACATCCTTTCAGCTCGATAGCACTGAAGGGAGAATCTCCCTGGTAGGGTGGGTGGTGTGTGTGTAGGCCTGAGGGGCACTGAGTGGGGTGTGTGTGTGCACTGAGTGGTGTGTGTGCACTTAGTGGTGTGTGTGTGTGCACTGTGTGTGTGTGTGTGTGTGTGTGTTTGTGCACTGAGTGAGTGGGTGGGCAGGACAGGGAGTGTGTGGGATTTATGGGCAAGAGCAGCTGCTGGCAATGCTGCCACATCTCACATATACCGGAGTGAAACAGCGTTTCCCTCAAGAAGCATTTGATCTCCTGGTGTCTGATTACCCAGCATGCTTCAGGCCGTTTCCATAGAGATCCTGACCAAGGTACATTGTGATGATTGCTGCTCTAAAAGGCATTCCATCCCAAACCTGCTTCCACTAAAACGGAGGCAGTCCAGCGCTACACAAATCACCCGCCTTTCCACCTCCCTGTCAAAAAGTGTCTTACTGCCTTCCCTCCTTCTCTCCTTCTGCCTTCTCTCCTTCGCTCCTTCTCTCTTACTGCCTTCGCTCCTTCTTCCTTTCTTCCTTCTCTCTTTCTGCCTTCCCTCCTTCTCTCCTTCTCTCTTTCTGCCTTCCCTCCTTCGCTCCTTCTCTCTTACTGCCTTCGCTCCTTCTCTCCTTCTTCCTTTCTTCCTTCTCTCCTTCTCTCTTTCTGCCTTCTCTCCTTCTGCCTTCTCTCCTTCTCTCCTTCTGCCTTCTCTCCTTCTGCCTTCTCTCCTTCTCTCCTTCTGCCTTCTCTCCTTCTCTCCTTCTGCCTTCTCTCCTTCTGCCTTCTCTCCTTCTCTCCTTCTGCCTTCTCTCCTTCTCTCTTTCTTCCTTCTCTCTTTCTGCCTTCGCTCCTTCTCTCCTCTCTTTCTGCCTTCTCTCCTTCTCTCCTTCTCTCCTTCCCTCCTTCTCTCCTTCTGCCTTCGCTCCTTCTCTCTTTCTGCCTTCTCTCCTTCTCTCCTTCTCTCTTTCTGCCTTCGCTACTTCTCTCCTTCTCTCTTTCTGCCTTCGCTACTTCTCTCTTTCTGCCTTCCCTCCTTCCCTCCTTCTCTCTTTCTGCCTTCTCTCCTTCTCTCCTTCTCTCCTTCTCTCTTTCTGCCTTCCCTCCTTCCCTCCTTCTCTCTTTCTGCCTTCGCTACTTCTCTCTTTCTGCCTTCTCTCCTTCCCTCCTTCTCTCTTTCTGCCTTCTCTCCTTCTCTCTTTCTGCCTTAGCTCCTTCTCTCTTTCTGCCTTCTCTCCTTCTCTTCTCTCTTTCTGCCTTCTCTCCTTCTCTTCTCTCTTTCTGCCTTCTCTCCTTCCCTCCTTCTCTCTTTCTGCCTTCTCTCCTTCTCTCTTTCTGCCTTAGCTCCTTCTCTCTTTCTGCCTTCTCTCCTTCTCTTCTCTCTTTCTGCCTTCTCTCCTTCTCTTCTCTCTTTCTGCCTTCTCTCCTTCTCTTCTCTCTTTCTGCCTTCCCTCCTTCCCTCCTTCTCTCCTTCTGCCTTCTCTCCTTCTCTTTTTCTGCCTTCTCTCCTTCTCTCTTTCTGCCTTCCCTCCTTCTCTCTTTCTGCCTTCTCTCCTTCTCTCCTTCTCTCTTTCTGCCTTCCCTCCTTCCCTCCTTCTCTCTTTCTGCCTTCGCTACTTCTCTCTTTCTGCCTTCTCTCCTTCCCTCCTTCTCTCTTTCTGCCTTCTCTCCTTCTCTCTTTCTGCCTTAGCTCCTTCTCTCTTTCTGCCTTCTCTCCTTCTCTTCTCTCTTTCTGCCTTCTCTCCTTCTCTTCTCTCTTTCTGCCTTCTCTCCTTCCCTCCTTCTCTCTTTCTGCCTTCTCTCCTTCTCTCTTTCTGCCTTAGCTCCTTCTCTCTTTCTGCCTTCTCTCCTTCTCTTCTCTCTTTCTGCCTTCTCTCCTTCTCTTCTCTCTTTCTGCCTTCTCTCCTTCCCTCCTTCTCTCTTTCTGCCTTCTCTCCTTCTCTCTTTCTGCCTTAGCTCCTTCTCTCTTTCTGCCTTCTCTCCTTCCCTCCTTCTCTCCTTCTGCCTTCGCTCCTTCTCTCTTTCTGCCTTCTCTCCTTCTCTCCTTCTCTCTTTCTGCCTTCCCTCCTTCCCTCCTTCTCTCTTTCTGCCTTCGCTACTTCTCTCTTTCTGCCTTCTCTCCTTCCCTCCTTCTCTCTTTCTGCCTTCTCTCCTTCTCTCTTTCTGCCTTAGCTCCTTCTCTCTTTCTGCCTTCTCTCCTTCTCTTCTCTCTTTCTGCCTTCTCTCCTTCTCTTCTCTCTTTCTGCCTTCTCTCCTTCCCTCCTTCTCTCTTTCTGCCTTCTCTCCTTCTCTCTTTCTGCCTTAGCTCCTTCTCTCTTTCTGCCTTCTCTCCTTCTCTTCTCTCTTTCTGCCTTCTCTCCTTCTCTTCTCTCTTTCTGCCTTCTCTCCTTCTCTCTTTCTGCCTTCGCTCCTTCTCTCTTTCTCTCCTTCTCTCTTTCTGCCTTCGCTCCTTCTCTCTTTCTCTCCTTCTCTCTTTCTGCCTTCGCTCCTTCTCTCTTTCTCTCCTTCTCTCTTTCTGCCTTCCCTCCTTCTTGTGGTTCAATGGAGAGGGCTCCCGGTGGGCGGATGGAAGCCTGGGAGCGCCAGAGGGGTGAGACCCAACACATCTCTTAAGAAACGGCTCCTCTGCGCTCAGCTGGAACTCCATTACAGAGAGCCACAATGTGAGCCACACGGCCAGGACATCTTCTCCCTCAATCGTCCTCTCTCTAGCCATCTATTCCTTCAATCGTCCTCTCTCTAGCCATCTTTTCAGTCAATCATCTTCTCTCTAGCCATCTTTTCAGTCAATCATCTTCTCTCTAGCCATCTTTTCAGTCAATCATCTTCTCTCTAGCCATTTTTTCCCTCAAACGTCTCCTCTCTTAGCCATCCACTCCTCCTTACATTCCCGCCGCAGACTCCGAACATAGTGCACAATAAGAGTTACAATAGCTGAGCATTTCTCTAAAAAGGTCTTCTTGCTCCTGCTTCCAATATTTGCTTAAAGTAAATTCCCAAGTCTAAACGTTGGCTGTACCAATCCAATTTATGACTTGATGCATTTTATGAGACAGCCATCAAAGAGCTCCTATTCTGACTGAACTGCTTACATACTTTGTTTCTCAACAGCATCGTATATATTCCCTGTTAAGGAGCCTGGGACATGAGATAAATGTATTATAGTGCTACATAATAGCCTTCTTGTGAGGACTGCATTAGGGTACTAATGAAAGGTCTCTTGGAGTTCTTCATTTAACACGCTATCCTCCCTCCACACCCCTATGGAGAGGCATGGGCAACCACGGTGAAAGCAACCATGGACTCAACCATTTTACAGGGGAGGGGGAACTTAAATATTTTAGAACAAGTTACCAAAGAGATCAACATCTTAAGTAGCAAAAAATATAATACCATTCAATAAAATGTATAGTATATTATAAGAGACACTTCTGAAAACCTGGATTTCAAGTGGGGTGGCAAGACATTTTTTTAGGGTGGCAGCTGCCACCCCTTGCCACCCCGGTGGTTTCGCCACTGCTCCCTCCCCACCCCTATGGAGAGGCAGGGTGGGGCGGTACATGGAGGCCTCTGTGTCGGCCTGCCGATAGCCCGCAGTCAAGGTCTGGCACCCAGAGGCCATGTGAGTCTTTGATTTGATCTGAGCTCTTAATGACTTCATGGGATCAGTTGACTCCAAACGACAGTGCCAGAATCCGAGCCTGGCTGCCCAGCTTGACTTAAGCGCTAAGCCCTAACTACCACAGGGAGAGAGAGAGACCAAGAGAGAACAAGAGAGAGAGAGAGAACAAGAGAGACAGAGAGAGAGACAGAGAGAGAGGACGAGTCCAAGAGAGCGAGAGAGAGAGAGAACAAGAGAGAGAGCGCACGAGAGAGAGAGAACGAGGCCAAGAGAGCGAGAGAGACAGAGAACGAGACCAAGAGAGAACAAGAGAGCGAGAAAGAGAGAGAGAGAGCGCGCTGGTGTGTGAGCGAATGAAAGCGTAGCGAATGAGAGCATAAAGAATGAGAGAGTGGAGAGCAATGGAGACTGAGTCACTCATTCACGGGGAATGACAGGCTCACATTCAAACATGCATCCTCATCCACGCAGCAGTATACTGGATATTCAACAGACATGTGTGTGTGTGTGTGTGTGTGTGTGTGTGTTCAAACATGCATCCTCATCCACACAGCAGTATACTGGATATTCAACAGACAAGAAAGGGGGCAATGAAGAGAACAAACCAGAGACAGGGAGTTCAAGTCACAGAATGAAAGCAGAGGACAGATACCCTTAGATATAAACCAATGGGCTGTTAATGTGTGCACACATGTGGGGACGGAAGGACAGATAGATACCCTATAGATATAAACCAATGGGCTGTTAAAGTGTGCCCTTATGTGCGGACGTAAGGACAGATACCCTATAGATATAAACCAATGGGCTGTTAATGTGTGCCCTTATGTGCGGACGTAAGGACAGATACCCTATAGATATAAACCAATGGGCTGTTAATGTGTGTCCTTATGTGTGGACGTAAGGACAGATACTATAGATATAAACCAATGGGCTGTTAATGTGTGCCCTTATGTGCGGACGTAAGGACAGATACCCTATAGATATAAACCAATGGGCTGTTAATGTGTGCACACATGTGGGGACGGAAGGACAGATACCCTATAGATATAAACCAATGGGCTGTTAATGTGTG
>NC_137915.1:4908938-4933938 GCF_963457725.1 Sprattus sprattus | reverse complement strand
TTTTAACCGGCTCGTGAGGCTGCCTGCCAAAGCCAATCACTTGCGAGCGCCGCTAAAACACTTCTGTTGGAGCCCGACGCCCTTGGATGGAGGGGTGGATAATGGCGTCAGATTGGTAAACATGCTGCCTTTGACACGTGCCTCTCTGGACATACACAAACACGAGTCTGGGGGCCGCGACACACACACACACACACACACACACACACACACACACGAGTCTGGGGGCCGCGTATGAGCAGTTGGTGCGAACAGCGGGAGGGAGAGTGGCGGAGCCGCGGGGGCCGTGAGCCGCTCTCATGGAGCGGGGGGAGCAGATGTGTGTGCACGATAACCGCCCACAGGAATGCTTGGAGATTCCTCCTGAGAACTCCCACCGTGCGCCGGCCATCTGTCGCACAGGACGGGCCGAATGATATCATGTGCGACATGAAGCCTCATGCATCAAACATATAGCATAGCTCCTTCATACTGACTTAAGTCTTTCACAAAGACAGAAAAAGTCCAAAGAGAAGGACCCCCCCCCCTTTTTAACCCACCTTCAGAGTCCTTTAGTTCTGGGAGTGGCAAACAAAGTCTAAATAAGCAAACCAGCAGCATAGCAATGTAATATCCAATGAATGCCTGTATCCATCATCATCATCATCATAACCATGCCACTTATCTCAACAAACTCTCTTGCCAACAAAACACACAAGCAGAAGTTCTACAGTGATTTGTAGAATTCGGCAAATCAACTTCCATTCCAGTAATTTTTTTGATGGAAAAGACACCAAAAGCTGTCCAAAAATAAATCAGATATGCCACCCCCTCCAATCACTTGGAGAGTTTGGCCTCGTGAAAATAACTTGCAAGGCAACACACCCACGCACAGATACAGCTGTAACTTCCTCTCAGCCAAACACACACACACACACACACACACACACACACACACACAGGTAAGTGGGAGACTACAAAACAACACTCCTGTTTCAACACTCCTTGGGACCTAATTTCATAAGGCAACGTGAACCACTAAAGGGCTTCGTGCATCATCGACCGTGCAGTGAGAATAGACGGGGATACCTATTTTTCATTGACACATTCAAGCTTAAAAAAAAGATAAGTAATTAGTTGACGTGGCAAATTAAGTCTTTCTATAGCCATCAGCCAATGACAATGATTCGACCATACCGTTTACCCCAGAACTCAACAATAGTTCTACAACAGAGCTGGATTACACCGGAGGAGATGTGTGTGTGTGTGTGTGTGGTTTACACCGGAGGAGATGAAGGTTCTTGTGCAAGTGGTCTGCCCATCATGAAATCATTAACAAGTCTCAGGAAAAGAAAGTGTTGCTTTGAAGGAACTCATTTATTCATGGGTCTCCCACATGTGTGTGTTAACACACCCCAGCGTTGCGCGAACCCATCCATGCTTGCACTAGTCATCTTGGACAGGTTATGAAATTAGCCAAATGATTACTGCTCTCACAGTTTATGATTCAAGTCAATGTTGTTAAAGTACTCAGGACTTCCTGGTAGAAGCGCTATTGTTGGAATGCACACCACTGAGTCAGCGTAAAGTGACGGAGTGAATTTATTGCAGGTACTGGGCTCCTGTTGAACCTAATAATTCGGGGGATGAAGACTGTGCAGAAATCTCTTCAAAAGCTTCAAAGCCAACAGAAGCTTGGAATGACGTTCCGTGTTCTAACACATGTCCGTTCATTTGTGAGGACCGCATTTGCCAAGTTATTAAATTACCTTTGAGTCATGCGCTGCTGACTTTGCGTGTTGCCAGCCAGGTTACCCATCTATGAAATTCGCGTCCCCCTGTGCAGAACACAACACAAGGAGAACCTCGTTCTCGTCTATATTTAAGACAGAGGATTCAAAACCACTTTAACTGCATGTGTTCCGATGCATTATTTATCCGCTCTTTGTGTTGCTGATACCCCTGAAATTCCACTTCAACAGTCTTCCTCATTCTTCTCTGGTCTTTAGATTGAAGTGGGTCTTGAAAATTCCAGACCAACCAGTAATCCCTCCAAAGCAAATCCTGAGCACGCTGTAGCCGACACGAATCATTCCTGACGACCATGATCTCTCCCGCACAGTGATAATTTGCCTTCAGGCAGGATTCATTGCGAGAAAATGAGTCCCATTTACATAACATCACCACCTGGGCTAAAACAACTAGCGTCAGCACCATCCATCAGGGCTGATAGCGTTAGCAACGCAGTCTCCATAAACTGAGACGGACCATAAATCTATGCGAACGCAGACTTAATCTGGTCATTGGATTTAAGAGATTCCTGAAGAGATTAAGATGTGGCCTAGTCTACATGTTATGACTATTCAGCAATTTTAATCTGATGGGGTGCCACTGTGATGAAGCTGGTTCCCATTGGGCGGGCAAATTACTGATGGCCATTGCCAATCCCACCACCCCCTCTGACCTACATCTGATTCTGAATGAAAGAGAGAGACCATACAACAAAGAAAAATCACAGATTATCATTGTTAAGTACTAGAATGAAAGATGTCTGTGTTTTCATGCTTAAAGGTCACAGACCAATTGTGTGAGCATGTCTATTATCTGCCGGTGCATACATATATGCACTCCATGTCAAGTTTGCTAACTAAAAGCCAGCCACTTGACGAAAAGAGACCAGTGGTCACTGTCGACTGAAAGGAGGTGTTCCAATCCACTGCATCACATCGGTAAACATAGGCATAGCAGAGGTGAAAGAGAAAAAAACAGAAAGTCCAGATGGACATGTTCAATTATGCAGAATGGATCTACATGCATCTAAATGTATTCAATGTCTCAAAAATAATGACATGAAATGAATAGTTTTTATTTCAAATAAAATACAAAGTGCAGTATACTTGTGTACAGTATACAAAGAGCAGTATACTTGTGCAGTCTTTTAAGGTACTGGTAGGCTGTTTCAAGCATTTTGGAGAACTGTCTTGATTCTTTCTAACCAAGCTGTTTTCTGCCAGTTCTGTACTAATGGCCTTAAGTTTTTCAATCTGCAATGTGGTCTGTTACTTTGTTATTTTCTTTCTTTAATGGCGTATAAAAGTTCTAACTAGAATACTTTTTCTATAGTCTACTTAAAAATAGTGTATGAATATTATATTCCTTATTGCTACACTAAAGGATGGAAAAAAGGATACAAAATAACCTTCTTAGACAAATATGTTGTGAAACAAATTAAGTGCCAAAATCTGTTACACAGTACTAAACATTTTTACCGGGACATTATTTATCGTGGCAAGATCCTACCCTTTTTCCAGCAAGGCAGTTCAAGGACAGGTTATCTCAAACCAGTTTTGAGACAGCCAAAGAACCGGCTCTCTACCAGGGAAACTGGTTCTAGAGTGGCCCCTACACTTCTAGAACCAAGAACCGCTTATGTCAGGAGCTGGGGGCAGGATTATCAGGACCAACAAGACCAACTAAAACTTTGTGATCACCATTTACCGAGCTACTATATTTCTCAATACAATGTTACGATTACATCATTGATGGCTGGCTGGCTAGCTAGCTGGTCAGCTTAAACATTACCCTAGCAAGCATAGCTACTAATTTCTCACATCAATGTTACGTTTGTAACGTTAAAGTTATGTTTGACGTCTGTAACAATGACATGAGAAATTACTAGCTTTGCTTGCATGCTGGTCCGCTACAGTTGTTGCTATGCTTGGCACCAGGGACGTATACAGTGACGCAATAATGTGTGTCTATTGTGGCTCTCTAGCCTGTGGAAAAGCACACTGGATCTTAGACGGGTCGGGTTAGGGCTAGGGTCTTAGATCTTAGACGGGTCGCAAGTTGAACACACTCTGTCTCTAGCACCAGCCCAGAACGAGCACCTAGTTCGCAGGGGGGGGGGGGGGGGGGGGGGGGGGCACAGTCTGTGGCCTGACTGTGTGCCTGTGTTGCTCCCCCCACACCAGATCACTGTAAAAACAGCACTGTTCATTCAACCCCGTCACAGCTCAATGGCGAGACTGCTCTCAATGGGCCAGGCAGCAAAGGGAGAAAAATGAAACAACTTAATCTGTAGCACGGCTTAACTAGAACACCACGTCACCTAGATAGACCAGCGGGGTGAACAATGACATGCTGGGGACAGAGACATCATTCGAACTCTCGAGAGGAAGAGAGGCGAGTTCTCACAAAACTGCTGTGGGAGAGAGAGAAAAACGCCTTTGGCATTTTGATTCATTCTCTCACTTCAGTGAGGAGGCAGGACACAGTGGCGGGGATGTGGACAGTCGGGGGAGGGGAGGTGACTACTGTCCCTCTCAAGTCCAACCTGCCAGAGCACTGTATGACCTTTGACCTCTCCTCTTATCTGACACGAGATTGGCAAATGTGACTACAGAACATGACAAACTGGACTAACAGGATTTGGGTGATTATTAAAGCGTGATTAAGCATGCCAAATATCTTAATCTTAAAAATCTTAATTTAACTTTCAATAAAAACAACAACCTTTTTCAACTTACACACACCGCAACACACAAGTTCTGTCCTTGAAGGCATACTGAAGAGTAAGCCGGATTCGGCTACTGTTCAAGTCTTTCACAGGAGGGAGGGCAGCAGAGATAGAAAGAGACGCACAAGGTTCAAAGACAACACAAGTCCCTTTTTGTGTCCACCTCAAATTACATTTTCAAAAAATATTTCAGAACATAAACATAACACTACAATATACTTAAATGCTTCAAATAACGTTTGGCAAAATAAAATGTCAAATTAATGCCAATTACTTGCACTGTACTCTTATCTGGCTCGTCCTCTCATGGCTGCTTCAAGCGGTTTATCCACAAATGAAAACCAGTGATAGTTAACGGTCACATACATTCCACTGTGTTCTTCTTTAGCACATTTTACTCTCCAGCAGTGTAGATTGTGTCTTTCTCAGCAGGAACATCTATCTTTTAGAAGACTTCAGGGACCCACACACGCACTAAGCGCAGGCATAAAATGTTTTGGTGCGGTGTTGACATCACCATTGACGTGCGCAATGACCAATCCGTCAACCATGTTGGCCCCTTTAGAGGTTGCTCAGGGTAACAAGGTCAAGAGGTCAGTTTGAAATCATGTCAAACCCGATAGTCATGTGACAGTCACGTGACATCATCATAAGGAGCCCTGAAGAACTCTGTGGTGCTGTATCAAGTTAAGTTTATCCCTCGTAAATATTTCATCATTTGTGGCATGGTAACAAACCTGCATGTCATTCAGTGGAATGCCAAAAAAATTAAAATGTAACATTTAGTTGTGAATAACTTTGATTAACATTGACCTTGGACAAGGTCATATTTTGAATAGGTGGCCAGTTGATAGCCTGTAATATGCTGTAGTAGGGGTTTCATCATTCAGTGAGCAGAGCAGGAGAGAGAAGAGAGGAGCAGGAAAGAAGAGAGGAGCAGGAGAGAGAAGAGGAGCAGGAGAGAAAGGGAGGGGAAAGAAGAGCGGAGCAGGAGAGAGAAGAGGAGGGAAAAGAAGAGCGGAACAGGAGAGAGAAGAGGAGGGGAAAGCTCTGCTGCTGGTGGGGCTGCCCTGCTCACTGGTGCAGGGGTCGAGGAGGAAGCCTGGGTTTCCTCCCCTGAGGGAGTTGGGAGGGAACTGGAGTTGCAGGGGTCAGTGAGGACGGTTCTTCCAGTGCCACCCAGAGCCACACATCCCCTTACGGGAGGGAGGACGGAGAGGGAGCACAACGTTCAGGACAGACCAAAGACATCCTCTGTCTCCAGGACACTGCCTCCTAGATTTTAACGGACATCCTCCTTTAAACCTGAATGACAGCAACATCTCTTAAAGCTGACAAAGGAAGCATCTGCTATGCAAGGGAAGAGGTGCAGAGGTGGGGTTCACGGCTGTGTGGGATGGGATCCCGTCTCTCTAAACACTGTGCCGAGCCATTCCCCGATCCGGAGGATTCCTCAAGTACAGCACTCTTCCTTTGATTGCTTTGGTCTGGTGATAAACTAGGTGATTGCTTTGGTCTGTTGATAAACTAGGTGATTGCTTTGTATTTCAGCTAAATAAGAATTATAAGGCTGGTGGACCAATAAGAAGCTACCCACTACTTGTTACATAACAATCTTGAGGAAAAATAACACCTTCTAAGGAAAGGCACCCACGGCACAACAATCCCCTCACTGCAGTAAAACATGTCAGCAGAGACTTGTGACAAGAAGGTGGAAGATAGACATGCGGCTGTCAAGGAGAAATCAAAACATTGGCCTCAAAGGTGCTGTTGCTGTTTTCCCTTGAGAAAGGTGTTTGGCCTCTTTCAATGCTGACAGTCAAAGCCACTCATGCACCTCCCTATAACCCTGGGGGGAGTGCACCTTCCTATATAGGGCCAATGGTTTTCCGCGATTACGGAAATCGGACGGAATTCGCGGAATGGACCATTTGAAACGGAATTGCAACATTTCAAACGGAAACATAAGTTTGTGCATGAAAATCGCCCAAAACCCCCTGTATTGTATGTACCCTGTAAGACTGAATTTCTTTCAAATAAACACAACAACGATCGCAACGATGAACAAACATTAGTTGAAGAACCAAAGCAGTCAGGAAATTTCACGTCTGCGCTGAACTCTGCTCCGGCCACGCCCCCCTTTTCAACGGTTGACACACACACACACACACACACACACACACACCTTGCTACAGCCACATTCAGTCACATTCATTTGCTCGTCTTCCCAATCGGGAAGTGCTCATCCCTATAACCGTGGTGGGAGTGCTCCTCCCTAGAACCCCGGGGGAATGCCCCTCCCTAGAACCGTGGAGGGAGTGCTCACCCCTATAACCCGGGGGGTGAAGACTCCTCCCTTTAACCCGGGTGAGAGTGCTAACTGGAAATTGGGGAGAAATGCTTGGAATGCCAAAACATGGAATGACTCAACAGGAAAGGTTGAGGAAAAAGAAGAAAAAAAAAAAAGACCCTGTGCCATTCCCGTTAAGGTCGTAGGCCAGGAAGCAGGAAATGACTGAGGGCTACGAGACAGAAATGCTGTTAGTGCCGATGTCTGCTATGGATGTGTGCAAGACATCTTGAGGTATTTGAGTGTGGTGTCTTTCCGGGGAAACATAATTACTTGAAACATTTCAAAGAGTAGAACAGCTAAAGCATCAGTCACAGGCAGCCCACAGGTCTGACTGCATTCTGGAACTCCAATGACTCATCCCTTTCTGGTGTAGACCCCAGTCCACAGCAAGGGTGTGTTCTCTCTTTTCCCTCGCACGCAGAAACACACCGTGGGCGGATGCCTATTATTGGGGCTCATTTAGCAATGAGCGGCCTCGGAAACCAGATCAAAGGCCGCCATGGCTTCAACACTCTTCAATTAGACTACCAAACGCATCGTCTGTCGTTGGCTGAGCAAGCCATACCCATCGGCCATAATGAGAGCCAAGAGCCGGCACAGAGTGAATGAGGTAGATTCCCCCCGCATCCGTGGTCTCTGAATTACAGACTGTGCCCGTATGAGTACAGTCGCCTGTTTAAAGCCTTGCCCTAGGGGAAGCCCTTCGGCTTTCTTTACCAGCACGACCTGAGTAATCTCAACTCAAAGGGTCAGAGGAGGGGTTAATGACCCAGCTGGTTGAGGGGGTTAAGTCATGCTGTGTTCAGAGTGAGGTACCAGGGGCAGAGCGGAAGACGTGGACGAGGCCAGTGGAAAAGAGATTACAGGGACGGTTTGTAATCTGCACCCTGTCTTTCCGTTTCTCGAGTGTGTGTGTGTGTGTGTGTGAACAAGGACATGGAAACACATATACAACTGCATATTCTGGGTATGTTCTATTTTAGACTGAATTATACACAGGCACTGTCTGATGTAAAGAAAGTGTGCAGGCAGGCTCGACTTCTGACCTGGATTCAGAGTTGTGACATCTGGGAGTCCCTTTGTATGTCCCCACCGCCGTGGTAATTCTCTTAATATGGCCTCAAACACACACAATCACAAGACCGGCATGATCATGTCCAACCACTCTTTGAGTACCCTTTTGGCTTTTCTTTCCTCATGGCTTCTGGATCAGACAGCACTGCAGTGCAGGGTGGGGTCCTCCCTCACAGCTAGTATGTTCCAGTGTACGTACTAGCCTTCTCTGTTCAGTGCCATTCTCCACTCTCACAGCAGTTCTCTGTTGACTTTGAAACAATGAGGTACAAACGAGTTGTAGTCTACCTCGCAACAGATTAGATACCAGGTGGCCGAGTTCAGGGAGAACTAAAAATAGTGTCTAAGCTGTGCTAAAATAAATGAATTTCTAATACGTCGAAGCAGACACTAGGACAAGATCAGATGTGGACAAACACACCCTTATCTAGGTTCAATTCATGCAGGTCACATAGGTGGAACAATCAACCAAGCTATGGAGCATGTGCCAGACAGAGGCATTAAAGAATAATTTGTGACTTCCTGTTTTACTTTGGGAAGAGCTGGGAATGCCAAAAGCTCACCTCCAGGTTTAATTAACTTTGGATGGGTTGCCATTCTCCCTGACCCGCAGAGCGTGCGAATGCCACCGGAGATAATTTCCAAGCGCTGTTAATGACTAAGTGCCTTGTATTAATATTTTCCATGGCGTTTCTGTGTTTCGGTGTGTGTGTGTAACTTAGATTATTATGTGCCACTTAGTCTGCCTATGTACAAGAGCATGTTTAGACCAGAGGTGATAAGAAGGGTCAAACTGTTCTTCCGACCTTGTGCAAAACTTCCATCCTTGCCTCCGACCTCAGAAATCCACCATGTGATTATCCCTGCTGAACGCTAAACTTCTGTCTAAATAAACCTTGTGTGATGTGTTTAATATTACTTAGGATGGGTTGCCATTCTCCCTGACCTGCAGAGCGTGTGAATGCCACACGTGGCAGGCTTTCTCAGACGTGCGGTGTGGATTCACCATCATTTTCTCATCTGACACAGGGAGTTGTGTACCCAGCTTGGGCAAGGCTATCAAAAGCAATAAGCTTCCCCAGTACAGACGACTTTGAAAAGAGGAATGAATGAAGTGTGATTGAGACAGCCAACCGGAGGCTCCTCTCTGAGTTGAACTCCTCCAAAAGCATTTGGACAAAATGTTTCTGACAAACTGTCACTGTTGAATATTAACGCGTACAGTGAATCAAACCCAGTGACAGGCCCTGTAGACTCTAAGCCTAGTTGTTTTATTCTGACAGACGTTCTCGAAAAGACTTCATTTTCAGGCAGAAAAGACTATTTTCAGCCTCACTCTATGGCAGGCCTGGATTCTGCACCTTGCACTGTGCTGAAGCAAAGACTACCGCTCTGTGTAGGCCAGGGCCTGCCATGCACCCGAGAGCCAATAAGATTACGCTCAGCTGTGGGAGCCGGAGTCTTTTGTTAACAGCAAAATGTCAACATCCTGCCCTAAGAAAACACGTCAGGCTTTAGTATAAGGAGGGAGAGGGAGGGACAGAGAAAAGAGAAAGGAAGACTGCAGAATAGGGAGAGGGAGGAAAAGAGAAAGAGAAGAGGAACAGAGAGTGATCGTGTTAAGAAATGAGAGTTAAAGAAAGTTACACAGGGGAGCCCCAGAATATGAAACAGTGCACTGAATGGACTGCGTCATCATCCGCTGTTCTCTGGCACAGAAATGCTGTGCTCTCAGGTTCCGTGGCTCTCGGCAGGTGGCAGGAGGGCAGTGAAAGCCTGGCAGAGGGAAGCTGTGCCTACAGCAATGTTGTGCTGACAGGTGCCACTGGGTATGAATAGCCCTGACAAACTGAAGCCAATGCCTCCAGCTTGGACTGTGGTGAATGTGTGGGAGTCCAGACCAAAGTGAGAACGAGAGAACAGGAAGGGAGAGAATGAGATGGTGTGTGTGTGTGTGTGTGTGTGTGTGTGTGTGTGTGTGGAACAACACACTCACACTTGGGGCTCTGACACATAGAGTGGTGTGTGAAGTGGAAGCGTCTCTCCCCTCACACACACACTTTGGCGCGGCTCCAGGAGATGCACTCATCGCATCCTCTGGTATGAGGCCTCCGCGGGGGGGGGGGGGGCGGATGACCAGCATGGTCTGAGGAGAAACTCTCACCCTTCCAGCTTTCCACAGTTTGTGCCATCCTTGACATGTCAAGCCCATCAACTGGCTACCCAACACACGTACAGAGCGCTTTCTTCATACAATATTCACTCACTGAGACACTTTGTGCCATCCTTGACATGTCAAGCCCATCAACTGGCTACCCAACACATGAACAGAGCGCTTTCTTACATACAAAATTCACTCACTGAGACACTTAAACAACCTTGATCCTTAATCTATAAGGATTATCCATGAAGACCAGCTGACAGTTGTATAGATCATCCTGCACATCATTCAAAACTCAGTGACAGAAGGCAGCCGGCCCCCAGGAAATCGGAACATGACCTACACTTTCACCAAGGCATTCTCCAGTATTATGCCCACATAAACACTCTCACATGGGGACAGAAAACAGTCACTGTGAAAAAAACTGGACAGTGGCTGTTCATATCAACCAGATGTAGTGAGCCTCTCACCACCACAACTGCCACTGTTCCACAATCTCCTCTAGTGGCATCAGTAGTAGCCTATCTCTGGCACAGCGGTCAGGCAGTAAAGCCATCCCACTCCGAATCACTAGAAAAGAGGTTATAAAGAGCCAACTTTCAGGAGGGATATGACTGGCGGTCTGCATGCCTTGTCAAGCTGAGACATGCCAGCAGGCAAAGGAACGAACTTCTGTCAACTGTGGTGAAAGCCAGAGTTGGAGAAGGATATGAGCAAGAGGGTTGTAAAGAGGAAGAAGCAGCTTACAATGACGCTTAGGAGTGCCACCAAGACCTGGGTTTCTCTGGTACTACAGCATGGCTCTCAATTTGAAGCTGTTCGACCTGATGTACAACTTTCTCAACAAGAAAAAAGATCCCCTGAACGGCTTTTACTAGCCTGTTATATTCACAAATATGTTTTATTATAAACACATTTTAAAAAGTGAAAAAGTTTGTTATAAAACTACAGGATGAGTCGAGGATAAATTCCAGTTATTAGGTCTGATGCGCTTACCAGGGCTACGTGAGAGAAAATCTCTGGCGGGAATCAAACTCAACCAATACTTGAGCAACTTGACATCTGCTATGAATAAGACGATGTTTCTTGACAGCCACTAGATCACGATTGCTGGAAAGGATAACGTGGTAATAACTTTGATAGAGGAGTTCAAAATCCAGAGATCTTGTTTTGTACCTCTAGCCTACCGCTTTTACAAACTAAAGCCTAAGAAAGATCCGAAGATCAGATACAGAAATTGTTTATAAACACACACACCTCACAAAGCATACAAAAAAAAAGTCACTATCGATCACTAAAAAGACTATCCGACTATCACTTGGCTCTTGGTTTGGTTTCCCTAAATTGGACTGTATTTTGGTCTAATTTCAATAAAATGAAATGGACAACAGCGAGAGGGCAAATCGTAAAGAAAATGCTCAACATTTTTAGTTTAAAACCAAGTTCACAACATCTCAAGATCCCCAAATAAAAGCCTGCCATATTGCTTATGTTGATCATGGTGAGAAAGATTTGCAACCTTTCGGTTGACACAAACTCTTTTATCAACTGCTTTTTCCGGACAGCTATCGCCAGACAACGTTAATCGACTCAAATATCGATTCAAAAGCCAATACAACAAATACTAAAACGGTTTAAACACTGAAATGCGCTTCAAAAAATACAATATTATACTGAACAAATTTGATTTGTATTAATGTTAACAAGAATCTGAGTCACATGGGAGCACATTCCATGAAGCCTAATCGCATTTCTACAAGTTCACACACCTCATTTTAGACTTAAGTCATTGCAAACAACTTTCCCCAAAATATCTACTGGCTTCTCATGTCACTGTAACAAAGTACAAACCGAATTCCGTCCAGACACACCCTCTGAGTAAACCAAAAAATCTGATCAGGTGAGCAAACTCGTTTTAAAATGAATGGGTGTTGGGATGTTGGATGCCGACGTCACCATGTATATCCATATTGAGTCATGGTCAATAAAATAACTTATTAACAGAGCAGAACAAACTGAAGTATACATTTTCCATAAGCCTGTGTAAATCTAATGGGAACTCTTCGCTTTCTTGTCATCCCTATTTCCTGTCTCCAGTTTACCTCAACGTTAGCCTCACGACAAAAGAATGTAGTACAACAGCTTCAGAGCAAACATTTGAAATATTGTGAGTTAACTTACCTGAACATAATTATTTTCACAGTAATCTGCTACACGAGTTAGATTCTGGTAACTCTCTATGAGGGCTCTTTTACCAGCTGGAATTTCTTCCTCTAACAACATTTGCAGCTCTGCCATTTTACATCTCTCCGCATAGCTTCCCCGTCTTCCCTTTGATTAAAACCACAAGCTCAGCCCCGACAGAAAAGGGACTCTCTCGCCTGGTATTGTGGGATTCCTGGCCTCGCTCTCAGTACGACCGTCAACCCGGAAATTGTCACGCTATCGCAAAAATGGAACACTGGGATAGGTAGTTTCACAATAGTGTAAACAGGCCGATGTAATAGTTCTGAGTAACAATTTAAAGCGCTTCGCTGATAAATATGATATATTGATTACATTACTGGCTACATTACCTTCTGTTTACAATTTACCAAGGCATTGTTTAATTAAACAGTTTCAATAAATGTCTTTTTATTGTGTAGGTCATTGTAGCGTCCTCGTAAGCCCTTTCAAAAAACTACAAAACCCATGGACAAGAACCAATCCAATAGAATTGTGGGTCTTGTAGGAGAGTTGGCAAAAACATACATCAAGAATTGAGGGGTGGTTGATTGCGCAAGTAAAAAACTACAACTCCCTAGAAATTGTGTCCGTATCACTTGTGTACGGTTACAGATCGCTAACATATTCGAGAGGCCGCCGTCTCAACTGCAGGCAGACCATCAAATGGTAAGGAATAAACTTCCAATAACCTTCTAGAACCTGTTTGGTCGTGACAAGGCTGTAGTTTACAAAGTGTGAAACACTGGACACATATTTGGACCGGTGTCTTGGGTATCCGTTCGAATTATGCTGCAACGCAGACAGTTGACAGCTTTTGTTTTTGTTGTAGCATTGCTTTCAGGTGAACAATCGTTACAAAACCAATGATAGAGAAGACTATTACAGTGTTAACATTTGGTCATGACGTTATTTTCATTTGTACAGTGTGCTTTAATCTGGATTATCAGGGTATCCAACCAATGGCAAGCGTTGCCTGCTACGAGAACATAAATCCTAATGCTTTTACTTTCTCGTTTTGTTCTTAACTGATTGTTGATTATGTGTGAATTGCTCTATTCTGTCATAACTTGCATATAGATTTGACGGTTCCACATATCAGTTGACACTCTCAATATTGTGTCATGATGGCGGATGACAACAAACCAATCCACGAGCTGCGTTTTGACGCTGCAGTCCAAGTGATTCAGAGTTTACCTGCGGACGGTAAGAATATCAGAAAGACTTGTAGCTTGATCCTATTGATTAATGCAGAGTAGAGTCTAGAGGATGTGAATGGCTGTCGGCCTTGCGATCTGTACTTAAGGGATAACTTGTACAGGCCGGCATTTTCTGAAGCATGTGCTGCGTGTAGCTCACAAGATCATCCTCGATTGGCTCTATCCTCCTCGTACGATTAGCCTACATTATACGGGGTTTAGTGACAATACGAGGTCGTCTTTGTGAAGTCTTAGCTGAACACTTGGTGTTTGGTGACTTGTGGACGACTAATGACAGCAACGTCAAATGAGCATTATTAGTGAGAAAAAATATTTAGATGATTAGTACTAAAGTATCAAAGTACATAGTTATTATTTGTTATTATTATTATTTTGTTATATGCAACGCCAAGTATACACAAGAGTGTAACTGATTTTTCAATTTGTAGCCTGATGTATCTTTTGTATGATCGATAACTTATGAACAACTTTTCATGAATGGGTTATTTTTGATTAAATACAATTGGGGGTATTAACATGCACATGAACATTTCCACGATTTTGCCACATCTCTACCCAGGTTCCTTTCAGCCATCAAATGAGCTGATGTTGAAGTTCTACAGCTTCTACAAGCAGGCCACGCAGGGGCCTTGCAACATTCCACGGCCAGGCTTCTGGGACCCAGTGGGCAAAGTCAAATGGTACCTAAAGATAACTGAGCGCATATTTAGTTTCTGTCTTTATTTCCAAGGTTGTATGTGTTTAAACTCAAATCTGACAGATATGTGCGTATGTATTGTGGTGCCCTGCATTCCTTCACAAAGCTTGCGGTGACTGTGCCCGAGTGAGCACTGTAAATAGACGCAGCAAGAGGTGGTTGCCTTTGACACACTTTGAGTAGACTTTTCTCCCATGCACCTGGCCCTACTGGAAGGTCAGATGGATAACAGTTGGCTGACAACTGAGAGGAGTAAATATTTTTCGCGGTACAGCGACTTGAGTTGTGAAATGAACGAGCATGCTGTTTGTCTTCACGTTTTTACACAGGATGGTGGTAACAAACATAGATTTCCATAGATTTTGTCTTTTTGAATTATGTATTAGGGTAAAACAAAAAAAATCAGTTAGCTGACTGATCATTTGTGTTACACATCCTTAAAACAAACAATCTGTTTTACCTTTGTCTCTGACTTCACGAGGTATCTAGAAATAATGTATCATGCAAAATGTCTGTGCTCTGGATATTTAATAGATCAAAGTATTTTTGAAACGCTAGCACTTTGTGATTCATGTCTTCGTATTTGTCCTTGAAATATGCTAACCGATAACTGTGTTGCTTCTCGAATTACATTTGTCGGTTCTCCATGGACAAGGAAACACTAATACCTATCCCACTTGATAGTGCATCGTCCTTGGTTACCGTTTTGCTTTCTGTGTCCCAAGGGACGCATGGAATGCTCTTGGAGAAATGTCCAGAGACGAGGCCATGACGGCATACGTAGAAGAAATGAAACTGGTGATTTTATTTCTGTTCGTTTCCCAAACTTACAAAAGTAAATCTGTAAATTCATTTTGGGCTTAACAGAAATCTGACAACCGAACTTTCACTTGATAGATTCTGGAGAGCATGCCGGTGACCGATGAAGTCGAGAGACTGCTTAAGGTCTTGGGGCCATTTTACGAGATGGTCGACGAAAGGAGGGCCAGGGACGCGGCTGACCTGGCCACAGGTACGCTGCTAGTAAAGAGATTGGTCTCTAGGTCGCAACACGTAGTAGCAATTTTAGTACCCCACATCTTGATAACCACTGTAAGATCAGCCGTCACGTCTTTGTTATGTAAAGCACTTTGAGCTGCATTTTTTGTATGAAAGGTGCTATAGAAATAAAGCTTTATTATTATTATTATTATTATCTGCAGACACAATCCTGAATGTCCTCCAAAATTCAGCCCCATAAGTAAAAGTTCCAACAACATGGATTTACTCAGTATCCATAAGAGGTTTTTTTTGGACTCCTATGGTTCCTATTTCAATCCTCCAGGAAGTTGCATTTGTAAATGCAGCTGATACTGCTGCCATTGTACCATGACATTCTTTTCAGTTGTTTTAATTGTTCATTTTACTTCTGTTTGGTAATCAGCCCGACTGGAAAAGTTGTCTAGACAACTGACAGGCAAGTGATTGGTCCTGCATCTAGCCCAGGCTACTTATAGTTGTTGTAGTCTGTCTCTTGTCTTTAGTTTCTTTTAGAGGGGATGTTACACCGAAGAACTTCCTACTGTAGTGGAATAACAACTTGGTACCGTTGTTGTAGAGTAGTCCTTAGCTTGTGATTGTTCATTGAGGTAGTAAGGTAGATTACTTTGTTTTTGCCCACATGGAAATGTAGTATTTTGTCAATATTGTTTTGAGATTGTTTGTTTAATTCCAAAAGGACTTCAAGGAAGTTGAATCTAGGGCCAGGTCTGAATATTATCCAAAAAAAGAGTTTGAATCTGGTTCTGCTTTTTCCAGGTATTGGCGGAATAATGGGAACAACATCCAAGGCAGTCACCAAGAGCATCATCAGGAACTTGGAAATGAATGGATCTTTGGACAATCACACGTCCCGATTGGAGGCTCAGAGGAGAGCCATCAAGAATACGGAAGATGATGATATTGATGAGGAAGAGGAAGAGGAGGTTGTGGAAGTTAAAAAAGGTAGGCTAATGAATAAAGAAAACCAGCCTTTTGCACACAGCGAGGTTTAAAGAGCTGCATCTTGTGCAATCAGGTAACAAAAGAACAACTGGACTTTGGAGTCACTGTGAGCCTCACTTTGAGGGTATTACATTGTATTCATTGCTCACACAATCTCCTGCTTTCTACTATAATGTTGGTGACCATACAATGCCAGGGTCTGTGCTAGAGAAAAAGTAACCAAGCATGTTATTCGGTTAGACCATATTAAGTTTCCATTTGTTTCCATATGATTGCATACACGTCCAATATATTATATGCATATATGTTTCGAATGACCACATGTACTGTTAATGTGCATGCAGTTAAATGGTTCTTTTTTGTTCTGTGTTTGTACAAAATTAATTGGAAAACTCCTTTGGGCTTAGGGAGCTAAAAACTACATTTACATGTAGTCATTTAGCAGACACTTTTGTCCAAAGCAACGTACTAGGGAGAGAACAGTCAAGCTACGAGCAATAGAACCTGGTGTAACAATAAATACTTTTTCACATAAGAAATATTTTGTTTTTAAATTAATAAAAAAAGAAAACGAAGTGCAGGAATGTAACTGCTGTAATTGCAAGTTAAGCACTAGTCGAAGTGCCAGTTAGGACGGGAGGTGCTCTCTGACGACTACATTTCAGTACTAATGTATTAATATTATTTTCTCCCTCATTCAGCCCCACCACCAAGAAAGAAAGGGTCATCAGGGAAGCCCAAAGCACCCTTATCAAATGGTAGTGTGGCACATGGAGGCCTCCCGTTAACCAATGGCACGCACAGCTCCAAGTCTGCACTCAATGGGAATGGTGTGGAGGAGGGGCCAGAGGCCGCTGCTCTAGCTGATGGCAGCATTGAGATCAATGGCCATCACAGTGGTAAGGGGCACGGACGTACACTTAACTAATGTTTGGATCTACATTTAAAGTAACAGTACGCAAAGATTTGCCACCTATGAGGTAGATTTTATAGGCAAGTGGTTTTGATATCATCTAATTTATTTTGATGGTGTATGTGAAAGAGAGATAAACACTCCTATCATTCCCACTAGCCATCCAGGCTGTGCAGTATGTATTTCTGTGGTTCAGTTTGGACCACCCTGTGAAAATATAAGAAGAGCTTTCACAGCATGACATCTCCATCTATATTGCCAAACACCACTTGTTAAGCATGCTAGCAAGCTTCTATCAGTGCCACCTGTGCTGTTGATGGTATTTGTAAGTTTTTTTTTTTTTTTTTTGCGTGGCATTTAGGTAGTTAGCTTGCTAGTTTTGGACCTCTTTTCTGCTTCCAGAAGTCTTCTAATGAAAGAGTTTTTTGTCATGAGGCCTGTAAGGGGTAGCTCACAGGTTATATCATCATTGCACATCTTCTGTTTATGTGCTTTATTAGAGACCTACATTGATGTTAAGAGTTTATGATATAGAATTTGCCTTTTTATAAAGAAATGACATGGTTCTTACTGTCCTGACAAAAAATGGCACTTCCTTACTCCTTTCTTTACCAACCTGTGTCTGGAGTATTTCTCTTTTTGACCAGCTTAAGGTCCACTTCCTGAGTAGACATGTGATCACATAATCTGCTCAGTTTGTCAAAACTGGCCCACAACATTAGTTTCCTCATTTTGTTCCCTCAATGTGTTCTACCTCATTACTGTTCTGTATTGCACCAATCACCCCTAGATAAAATGTTCCCTGATTTGTTTGCACCGTATCTCATGCAGATCTCCCTGAGGACCTGTGCAGCCACCAGCAGCACGTGGCCAGTGACTCAGACAGCGAGGTGTACTGTGACTCTGTGGATCAGTTTGGAATGGAGCAGGTAAGCCAAGAAATGGAAGTCTGTGAGATGGAATGTAAGCCTCCTCATTTCCTGTTCTAGTCTTTTGATAGCGAATGGACATTAGAAAGTCTGGTCCAGTTCATATGGAGCGCAAATTTACTTGAAATTAGTTAAATAAATCGGGCTATAAAATCATTTACAGAATAAATAGATACAACAAGAAATGTAGCTTATAAATGTGTGAATATATCTTGAAATTAGCCAGTAAAAAAATAATATGAGCTTATAGACTATCTGGCTTGGGGGTTGGCAGGTACCCATTCACATTTGGTATGATAATGTTTGACTTTTGACGTAAGATGTAAGACTTCCAGGAGTGTCCGAGCATAATGTGGCCATTAGCAGATCAAATTAACGTTGCAGTAGGTATCCTGTATAAAAATAACTTCATGCCATATTTGCTAAAATTGTCACTATGTCCTGACAGTGCCCTTGCTCATGCTCTCACTAAGTCAAGCTCAATAACTTCAGAGAGCATCATAGAATAGAATAGAATAGAATAGAATATATTTATTTGTCATTGCACAAGTGCAACGAAATTGAGGTGGCAGCTCTCAGACAGTGCTATTGAAAAATAAAAAACAAAAACAATACAAATATATACAATATCACTATACAAATTTCATTTGTGCATTGTTAAGTGCTATGATGGCTCTTGGATAGAAGCTGTTTCTCAGCCTGTCTATTTTTGCTTTGATGGTGCGAAAGGAAATCATCAGGACCTTTGTAAAGGCAATGCTGGATAAACAACCAGCAGCAATATGAAAGGAAAACCTGCCCATCCCTCCTTTGCCAAAAACAGCTTGCACACAACAAAGACAAGTAAACAGAGGAAGACCTATGAAGAAAAGGAAATATTTAGACAGAGACGGAGATAAAGCAAGTGTAAACATCACAGAGAGCGAGACATAAAAGGATTAAAAACTGATACACATTTCTGCTTGACTGGTAAATACCCCTGCTTGATTTATTTTGGATTTGATTTTGACTAAATTTAACCACAGCTAAGATGCTGATGGTATCAGCAATACTCCGTGGCGCATATCTCATGTTACTTGTGATTTTGCAGTCAGGCTAACGTTCGCTTGTGTCCGATGCGAAGCTTACTGGTTAGTGATTTTTTTTGTTGTGAAAATTGCTGAAACTATCTTTGTGAGAGCCCATGCAGTCGTATTGGTTTGTTTTACCTGATTTGACTACTTATTTGGCACTTCACAACAGTTTCTCTTAGTTATCAGACAAACATCTAAGCTCTAAAATAATTATAATAATAATATTTTTTTTTAAATGCTTTTCTGAATACCCAAAGACGCTTTACAAAAGAAGTAACCAAAAAAGAAGCAAACGAGACAACAGTAAAACATAAAAGACAAAGGATCAAACAAAACAAAGCAAACAGAACATTTTAGAAAGAAAAAACTGAGCATATGAGTCTTAAAGTGGAGGGGAGGGAGCAGGGGATTTTAGGTGAAGGCGAGGTTGAACAGGTGAGTTTTGAGGGTTTGTTTAAATAGTTGGGAGCCTGACGGATGGGGAGAGGGAGGTCATTCCAGAGGGGGCTTAGTCCTGATGGTTTTAAGAGTGAATAAGTGTGCGCTAGTTCTTTTAGTAAATAGATAGTGCTGTAGATTACTCTTCATGTCAAAAAGATATATTTCTGCTGGTATGTTGGCCAGCAAAGTTGACATTTCATAACAGTAATATCTAAGAACTGTGAATTCACACGTATGCATTGGATGCTTCAACAGAGATGCCTCCCATTCACTTTGGATGGAATGATGATGTGCGTTACCGTGAGTGAAGTGGGGGCATTAGAACCTCCTCTCACTCTCGTGTGTGTACTTGGTGAAGTGGGGGCATTAGAACCTCCTCTCACTCTCGTGTGTGTACTTGGTGAAGTGGGGGCATTAGAACCTCCTCTCACTTTCATGTGTGTACTTGGTGAAGTGGGGGCATTAGAACCTCCTCTCACTTTCATGTGTGTACTTGAGCATTAGAACCTCCTCATGTGTGTACTTGGTGAAGTGGGGGCATTAGAACCTCCTCTCACTCTCATGTGTGTACTTGGTGAAGTGGGGGCATTAGAACCTCCTTTCACTCTCATGTGTGTACTTGGTGAAGTGGGGGCATTAGAACCTCCTTTCACTCTCATGTGTGTACTTGGTGAAGTGGGGGCATTAGAACCTCCTCTCACTCTCGTGTGTGTGTACTTGAGCATTAGAACCTCCTCTCACTCTCGTGTGTGTACTTGGTGAAGTGGGGGCATTAGAACCTCCTCTCACTCTCATGTGTGTACTTGGTGAAGTGGGGGCATTAGAACCTCCTCTCACTCTCGTGTGTGTACTTGGTGAAGTGGGGGCATTAGAACCTCCTCTCACTCTCATGTGTGTACTTGGTGAAGTGGGGGCATTAGAACCTCCTCTCACTCTCGTGTGTGTACTTGCCAGGGCTCAGAGGTGCACATCGACCTCGACCAGGACCTCGAGGAGAACCACCACAGCACCCTGTCCTCCACTGAGGATCTCGGCGTGTTTGTGTCTGACGCAGAGGACCTGCAGGCAGGGCCGGAGGGCGTTCAGCACGGCGGGGAGGATGGGACTACTGGGTCAGACTCCCCACATAGGCATAGGATGCCTGCAGAGAGAGCTGACGGCTCATTGGTCCGCAGAAGCAGAGGTGAGGCCGGAGATGAGCTGCTTTTGGGGAGGGATCATATTATATATATATATGTATATTATTTGCCATAATAATATGCAGATAAGGTGGTATGCATATTTGACTGTCCTTGCATAGTAATATTGAGGTTGCTAGGTTACGGGGACGCTGGCGAGTCTAACGCCGCTCTGTCTAGCCCAGTTTTTGTCAATTTTTTACGATAATCTTAATTTATTCTAAATGTCAGTTCTTCTGTTGTACATAATAGTGTAGTTAAGTTAAATCGCTGTACATAGCCATTGATTTTTGTACTTTTCGATTGTTTTAAAAAAGTGTTAAGGGTCTTCTAGCTCAGCTACCAAAACATCATTCCGGAGACTTGTTTTTATTTAATTTTTTTTATTGGGGCGAGGACGCTGACATCTTTTAAAGACAAAACATTGTCCGTCCCACCTGGAAAAGGGCTCTAAGGGAAAGGGCTCAGAGATCCAACCTTCATACTCGCCTGGACGGACAACTTTCCATCTTTCCTCCATCTCACCACGGTGTAGCTAGCGAGGCTAGGCAGAATCCCTAAATCGGTCACCATGGTGTTCACCTATACCAGCTCGCAACTCTGCCGACTTCACCCCGCAACCACTCCTGGACTAAACAACCCCATCCTCAAAGAACTTGGACTCCTTCGCCGCCCTCGCTACATCCACAGAGGCTCCGGTAGAAAACTCATCTTCCACAATCAGCCGGGCTGCTCGGAGACGAACATCCCTTCTCTCTGGTCACCTGTCGCACGTCTGACGCGCCATCACAGCGCCAGAGCCTCGGCCAACAACAACACAGGTAACATCGTGAGATCCCTGCACTCCAACGTGGGAAACACCGCGAGATCCCCGCACCCTCTGCTGAATGGATTTCGTGGAGTGGATTCTAGTCTGCGTGGAGTGGATTTAAATGTTTTACGTCCTGTACAGAGATTCATCCCACAGTCATTGATCAAATTCGAACTGTTGAACATCCAATCCATCAACAATAAATCCACCCTCATTGAAGAACATATCAGGGAAAAAGGACATGACTTTATGTGTTTGACAGAAACCTGGCACCAGCCAGGGGTTTACTCTGCCCTAAATGAAGCCTGTCCCCCAGGTTACAGTTACTTGGAGGCAGCTCGCAGCACTGGCCGTGGTGGTGGCCTCGCTGTCATCCATCGACAGGACCTGGAGTTGTTCCCCATCCCACTGCCTACAACATCCTCCTGTGAGTGTCTTACTTTTAAATGTAAGCCCCCTTTTCCCATGACTGTTATCCTCATCTGCCGGCCTCCAAAACCCAACTCTGCTTTCATCCCAGAAATGTCCGATCTCCTCACAACACTCTGTACTACCTCTGCCAACATCATAATCCTGGGAGATCTAAATATTCATGTTGACACCCCTTCATGCCACTCAGCTGCTGACTTTCTTCAACTGTTGGACTCTCTTGACCTACAACAACATGTTGATGTTCCCACACATTCCAGGGGACACACACTTGACCTGGTCATCTCTAACTCCGCCCCCCTCAGAAACTTACAGGTTTATGATCTTGGTGTCTCCGATCACAAGGTTGTGTCAATGGAGCTGTCTTTTCCCTCCCCCCTCTCAAAACCCAAGCGGCAGATCCACTTCAGAAACCTAAAAAACATCAACGTGGATGCCCTGGCCCTGGACCTTCAACTTCTCTCCTCGGGCTCTACTGACTTCCTCTGTGTTGCTGACTCAGTTGATCACTACAACCAGTCTATGAGCAGTCTTCTGGATCATCATGCCCCTTTAAAATCTAGGTCAGTTTCATTTTTGCGCTCGGCACCCTGGTACACCTGCGAGCTGCGGAAGATGAAGACGGCTGGGCGTGTCCTTGAAAGGCGGCTCAAGGCCTCTGGACTGACTGTTCATAATCAAGCTTACAGGGAACACAGGAGGGCATATGCAGATGCTCTGAGGGATGCAAGGTCCAAGTACTACTCTACCATCATCAACAACAGCCCTGGTAGCTCCAAACAACTTTTCTCCACAATAAATCACCTTCTCAAACCCCCTTCACCATCCTTTTCTGAGGTCACTGAAGAGAGGTGCAACTTGCACATGACTTTCTTCAGACAAAAAGTTGAGACCATCCGCTCACACCTCTCCACCACTTCTGCCATGCCTCTCACAACTGCCAACCCACTGTTAAAGTCTGTCCCGCCCCTCTGCTTCTTCTCTGATGTCACGCAGGAAGAGGTGGAGGCTATCATCAGAAAAATGAAGCTGTCCACCTGTGCCTTGGACCCTCTCCCTTCAACCCTGCTGAAAACCAACATCTCTGCCATCTCTCCACTCATCACCAGGATCATTAACCTCTCCCTCCTGGCCGGCCATATCCCTAACTTGTTAAAAACTGCTGTCATCAGACCACTGTTGAAAAAACCCTCTCTGGATCCTGAAGTCCTCTCCAACTACAGGCCCATCTCCAATCTTCCTTTCCTATCAAAGGTTCTGGAAAAAACTGTTGCAGCACAACTCCAAGATCACCTCAAACTTAATAATCTTTTTGAGAAGTTGCAGTCAGGTTTCCGTACTGGCCATAGTACAGAGACAGCCTTGGTCAGAGTCACCAATGACCTCCTGATGGCAGCAGACACTGGCTCCCCATCTCTCCTCATCCTCCTGGACCTAACAGCTGCTTTCGACACAGTGGATCACAACATCCTCCTCCACCGCCTACAATACACCATTGGGCTCTCAGGCAATGTGCTAAACTGGTTCACCTCCTACCTAACCAACAGAACTGAGCACGTCGCCTTGGGCAAAAACAAATCTTACACCCACAACGTCACCTGCGGCGTCCCTCAAGGCTCTGTGCTAGGCCCCACCCTCTTCTCCCTCTACCTGCTCCCCCTGGGTAATGTCATCAGCAAGCATGGGATTTCCTACCATTGCTATGCTGATGACACACAGCTCTACATTAGGACAACACCCACTTCTGCTGCACCTCTGCCAACATCTACTCTGACCACCTGCTTGGAGGAGATTGAGGCGTGGATGAAGGTAAACTTTCTACAGCTGAACAGTTCGAAAACGGAAGCCATACTGGTCGGCACACCACATCAGCTCCGCTCTTCCTCCATCACTAACATTACCTTCTCTGGCCAAAACATCTCTCTCTCCAAATCAATTACCAACCTGGGTGTAAAAATGGATGCTGAATTGACTTATGACACCCACATCAAACACCTCTGCAAGGTTTCATTTCATCACCTCAGGAACATTGCCAAACTCCGTCCATCACTCACCCTGGCAGATGCAGAGAAGCTGGTCCACGCCTTTGTCTCCTCCAGACTTGATTACTGTAACGCACTCCTCATTGGGATCCCTGGCAAGAGCATACAGAGACTGCAATACATCCAGAACAGCGCTGCCAGGATCCTGATGAGGGTGCGTAAACACGACCACATCACCCCCACCCTGAAAGCACTTCACTGGCTCCCAGTCCCACTCAGAATTGAGTTCAAGGTCTCCCTCCTCACCCACAAATGCCTATACGGACATGCTCCCCCCTACCTCAGGGAACTCCTCTCCCCCCAGACGTCCTCACGCTCCCTCCGTTCTGCATCTGCAAACACCCTTCAAGCCACCAGAACTAAGCTCTGCACCATGGGTGACCGGGCCTTCTCCTCTGCTGCCCCAAGGCTGTGGAATGCCCTCCCTGACCATCTCAGGGCCCCACAGTCTACTGACGTTTTTAAAAAAGGCCTAAAAACCTATCTTTTTTCAAAAGCTTTCTGCTAATTATGTTCATTGTTGTTGTTGTTTTTGTGTTGTGAATATGTAGCACTTTGAGATCTGTATGATGTAAAGTGCAATACAAATAAAATGTATTATTATTATTATTATATAATCACCTGCACCAATGATTTATAAGTACACGTGTACATTTAGGTGTCAGAAACAATCTAAATGAGGAGGCCGTGTCGTACATATTATATTGTAAATGTTGTATCTACTATACAGTCTTCAATTTGTATTTCACTTCCGAAGGGTTCGCGCCTGGCTTTTCTTGTCAGACCAGACCAGTTGGCTAAAAAAAAAAAGAAACAAGTCTGGTGTTTGCAGAAACGAGCCGAGGGAGTTTTGTAGGGCATTCTGAGGTTTCGTTTAGTTAACATTTGCATTTATTCATTTTGGCAGATGATAAAACAATTACACACAAAATGGAACAGCCATAAATACATAAAGAGAAGGACGAGTCTACCCAC